>NW_028318490.1:2442500-2562500 GCF_062004578.1 Staurois parvus | reverse complement strand
CTTCAGGCTGTAATTGACTGCAAAGGATTTGCAACCAAGTATTAAAAAGTGAAAGTTTGATTTATGATTATTATTCTGTCCCATTACTTTTGGTCCCTTAAGAAGTGGGAGGCACATATGCAAACTGTTGTAATTCCTACACCATTCACCTGATTTGGATGTAAATACCCTCAAATTAAAGCTGACAGTCTGCAGTTAAAGCACATCTTGTTTTTTCATTTCAAATCCATTGTGGTGGTGTATAGAGCCAAAAATGTTAGAATTGTGTCGATGTCCCAATATTTATGGACCTGACTGTATATGCTGTGTTTTTAGGCAGCAAAGAGAAAGAGGTCTAAAAGGATTTTGACAGACTGCTGGCGCCTGTCCCCACTGGTAGGCACACCTGTACCCCCCATCCTCCATTAAACACCAGGGAGTAATGCCCAGTGTACATAGGGTCTTAGAAATGAGAAAGTGTGCGAAAGAAAACCCATTGTGAAACACTGCAAAACAGGACGCAGGAAGCAGTGTCTGCACATGTATTGAGCAAAAAATGGTTGATGCTGAATATAGATAATTACAAGCAGTAAACAGAAACAACGGCTGATTGCGTTTGCATTTTCATCCAAAAGATTAAGAAGCCTATACATTTCCTATAAAGGTAATAAAATACAATTAAAGAACATTTAAATCCAGAATTTTATATTCCTGATATGTGCCTAATGATTCATGTACTTGTAGAAAAAAAAAAAAATATCCTGTTCTCTTTGTATTGCTTCCTTTTCCTGAATTCCCTGGTGTTCCTGCCAGTACCTCTGCTTTCCTGTTAAAAACTGACCACACTAAGGAGAATACACCGTGGTCAGTTTTCTGGCTGTGCTGGGAATTCAGTGTGCTCTCCTCCAACGATCAGTCATGCCCCGACATCCCCGCACAGCCATTCACTGAAAAGATTAGGGAATGTGATCACTTATAAAAAAAATTAAAAAAAAAAATTAAAAAAAAAATATATATATATATCTTTTTCCTCTTTTATATCTATACAGAAATGTTTTGCCTTTCATTTTTATTTTAAGGTAAATGGGTTGTTTTACAAGGTGAGGGTTTACATATGCTTTAAGTCTGCTAGTGCGAGCAATGTTATATTGTTGTTTCTCTAGCATATAGAATTTGTTAATCAGAACACCTATCAAATTTTTTTTAGAGGAATAGATAGCAGGTAAGGGTTAAAACCCCCATCAGGTGTTTATTACTTTCTTTGTTGGGAGACATTATGCTTCCTTCCTCTCCTGGTGATTCAACATAAATAAAACTCTAGCGTTCCACTTGTAGGTGTAGAAAAGTAACTTCAATTATTTTAGTATTAGCCATGTAACCAAGTAGTTTCATTTTCTTTGTTCTTGGTCATGTCAAGTTGTGTAATGTGACGGCACTGTATTTCATCCTGACCCTACAATGTAGATATTACTAATACGCCCAACATTTGAATATTCTGATAATGTTCTCAAAGTACACCATGGCAGCTGTGATGAAGAGTTCTCCACTCAATTTTCTGTCACATTTTCATCAAGAAGATTTTGTGCACCATGAATGGTTTAAATTTTTTGGCATAAAGCGGACATTTTCAGCTTAATGTAGATTTTGAGGGCAATCCTCTAATTTTCTTTGCTATGAAATCTGCATCACACATTTATTTTCATGGTTTTTTTTTTTTAAACCATCTGTTTTCTTTCACAGAGCTGATGATTTTTTTCTGACAATTTTAGAAATAAATCTGTGGAAATATCGATGCCTTCCTCCCATAAAAGCTAAAAATGTTAGCTTACTTGTCCTTCAACTGCACTTATTTTAAACTGGCAAAGTGAAACACGGAGAGTGTTTTGCCCACCACACATGTATATCTACATCTAAAGTCCTTTCTTGCGTATAGAAAGTACATTTTAAAACAGTTTAGGACAAAGACCTTGGCTATGACCTTTTAGCTTCACATAAAAGCATAAAATTGCATAACATATTAAAGCATTGTATAATTCTGAAGCTACTTACAGAATGAAAAAACATTGCTAGAGTAAGGGCCCTTTCACATTCAGTATGACTCCATCTGTCAGTTTTTCTGACGGATCCAGACTGAACCACAATATATATCTATAGGTCTGTTTACATCCCAATCAGTTTATGTCCACAGAGGAAAAAAAAACAAAAACAGAAAAGGTCTACATTCTTTTCCGTTTTATTTGGCTGTGAAGGCTCCATACACAGTAGCATTTTTTTTTTTTAAGTGCCTTAAAACTGGTTATTAGGATAACACTATGTTTAGTTTCTAGGTACAGAAACAATTCTATGTGCCCATGCACACTACTTTAGGCTATTTGCATTTTTGCGCTTCAGAGTCTAGGAGCAAAAAAATTAATAAATAATTTTGTTTTTGGAGCATTTTTACAGCAGAAAAACACAAATAAAAGCTGCTAATTGCTCCTTTCAGCTTTTTTCTAGCTTTATTTTTTTCTTCTGCACGTACTGTAAAATTGCTAATAAAATGAAAACACTCCTAAACACTTCTGAATGCTACTAAAAAACACTATTACCAGCGTTTTTTTATCCAGCGTTTCTTCCAGCATTTTGTGAGCTTATAAAAAAAAAAAAAAAAAAAATTGGTGTGCATGGAGCCTAAAGGAGAAGTTCACCTTTCTCAATATGTCACACCCGTATTTAGGGTGTAACATGTTAAGCATCCACCACCTCACCCCTGGGTCTGCCTCCTCCATGAGACAGCAGGGGATCTTCTGCCCACAGCCACAATTTCAAAGCAGTATGGCTGTGCAGGGCTCTACCCACAGGGCCAAATCATTCATTCACAGTTTTCTGTGAATGAATACCTACAACTACTGTCAGCCATTGCTGCTGATGGCTTTTAGTCATCAATGAAATGAGAGGGGTCTCATAATTCATTGTGCTTCCCGGACTTCAGTTACTGCCTACCCATAATCAGAGGTCCAGGAAGACAGTGTACTGACAGTCTGCAAGAGTCTAACATTGCACCCATGACCTGCTGATCGCGGGTGCAATGATTTACAGGCTCCAAATAAATAAATAAATGCTCTTTTTTTTTTAACCTGCAAAAAAGTGCATTTATAATTTTTTTTTTTTTTTTTTAAAGGTGAACTTCTATTTTAAGTCAGTTTATGTCCATTCTGTTTATTTCTTTCCCAAAAATAGATGTAATGTCTGCCGTCTCCAATAATTTTCTTCAACAACGAAAATAATAAAAAAACAGGCATGTAAAAACTGAATTAAAAAATGGATGCTGAACGGAACTCGCATAAGCAAACTGATGTAACAAATCTATTTGTCAGTGTTCATCAGTTTATTTTCACATAACGTGACTGAACTGATGATGCCGCGTATGAAAGGGCTCAAACACAGCAGAAAACTAATAAATCTGTATGCAGAATATTCAAAAAGAAAGCTACAGCTATGGTCACATAGCTACCATAGTTCTGGGTAAATACAGCATATACAGTGAGCTGCACACTACTGAAAATCCCCTTAGCACCTCAGAAACCATTTCATAGGTCAAAGTCCAAAGTACCAGGTAAATGAGTGAGACTGTTTATTTAATACGTGTATGATTACAACCCAGATAATGCTTTACTCTAGGTAACAAACTACCCTTTTAAAGCTCACGTAAGCATTACTTTACTGTAAAATATAAAACAGACTAAATCAGATGAACACTGGCAAGTATGTTAAACAGTGACTATCATTTTTTTTTTTTTAACATTATGTAATACCATCGTGGTCCAAGTGCGCACCTGGTCCCATTCAGATCTGTTCCTTTATTCGTAACCACCATGGTCAGGTAGTTTAAAAGAAAAAAAGGATGGAGCTATAGTCGGCATATTGGAGTGTGGTTTAGGGACAATGGGGCCACTAATTATAATGGGACCAAATGCTATAAGCACTTAATCCTCTGGGGAGCTAAAAAAAAAAAAAAAAAAAAATATTAAAAAGAAAATGTAAGTTCTTTAAAATCATAGCGTGTCGAGTCAGGAGTTGAAGCCTCCCATTCAAGTCTATGGTGCCGCTCTGCAAACGCCTGGCAGGCGTTTGCGGTGCGGTTGCGGAGCGTAAATACCATTTATCTTCATTATAGGCGTTTGTTGTACGGTTTTAACACTTGGCAAATGCCTATCAACCACCTCAAAACCGTGCATGGGGCCAAAATTCCTGTAAAACGCTATAGGGACGTTTGGCAAGAGTTAGAAACAAAGTCAAGTGTGAAGGAGCCCTTAGGAGCAGGAGGTGAATCGCTCAGCAATTTCTCATGTGGGTAAATCTTGGGTCATTTTCCTCAAGTATACCCCCCATAAGATAAATCTCATTTGACAAATAAAATCACCCTACAATCTTCTGCAGAAGCATTAAAAAACTATTTTTGCACAAGGAATTTTTTTTTTTCAATCTGAGATTAAAAGCGTAGCCCTAGGTTTCAGGCCCATGCCCCACAAGCAATGCTGTCAATGTCAACAGTAGAATCACGAAGAATCATCTTACCTGTTCCTGTAGTGTCACTAAACCAGCAGCAGAACCAGAGATAGACTGGCCAAGGAGGTAGAAAGGGCCATAAAGCGAATAGGATATACGTTTGGTGATCGCTAGTATGACATTAGCCTTCCATGCCGTCATAAGATTCAATCTGTTACAAATTTTATGATCAAATCTTATTTTTATAAAGCTGCAGTGAACCTCTCGCTCAAAATGTATTTCTTAACGACCTTCCTACCATCTTATTGTGTAAAAAACAAAAAAAAAAAAAAACACACACAGCAGGAGGTCTGCTTATAACCTTGCTGATAACAGCAGAGCGGGTGGATGATAGATCCTCTCAGTTTATGCAGAGCGTACACGGATACAGCCCATTCTGCTCTATGGACCAGCGGGTGGAAAGACTCCAGTGTCCATTTACACCTGACTTCCCTCCGATCAGCTTAGACAAAGGGGGCAGATTCCCTTCCTTTTTTCTAGTGGACCCTATTGGAGGTAGGCGGGTGTAAATGGGCATAAGTCCATTTACACCTGCCAGTCCATAGGGCTGAATGGAGGGTCTGATCAGGTCCTCCTGGAAAACTGACAGGCAGACCTGATCATACCCTTCGTGTGAAAGAGGCCTTTTATAGGAAAACATTTTTAAGAACAGTTACAGTTAATATGTAACCAAATATTTCATATTCCTGATATGTGCCTGCTGCACCATGTACTTGTAATAAAAAAAAAAAAAACAAATTCTGTTCTCTTTGAATTGCTTCTTTTATGTGAAAACCCTGGTGTTCCTGCCAGCCCCTCTGCTTTTCTATTAAAAACGGACTATGCTAGGCAGGAGAGCACAGTGTGGTCAGGTCTCTAGCTGTGCTGGGAACTCAGCTTGCTCTCCGCCAATGATCAGACTTCTGCTGACATGCCCACCTGGGGAGATCCGTGTACTGCTGTTTCTCCTCCCCCCCGACCTCTTGTACAGCTAAGAACAAAAGGGAATACGATCACTTAAAATAAAAGGGGAAAATGGTATTTATAATTATGTTATATAGCTAGACACAAATGTTTTGAATTTCATTTTTAAACTGAATGGGTTGTTTTACAAGTTGAGGGTTTAAAATCACTTTAACAGCTTCCCGCTTGACCACCTCCCAGCCCTTTAAGAGTTCTATAAGCTGGGAGGCAGACGTGGGCATTTGGGTCATGTGACTGCTGTGATTGGCGGTCACATGATCGGAAAGCTCCTGATTGCAAGTATGCATCAGGAGCTTACCCATGCCTGCCAGCTACCGTGCTGGGAGCATGCAGGGAGCGCACACTCAGTGTAGTAAGTTGTTTACATAGGGACGCATATATATGCGGATGGTGACGGGAAGTGGTAAAGCTTTTCTTCCACTTTAAGTAAACATTAAACGTGTACTTGTTTCTGCTGCTTATTACAAAAATGTCAATAAGATGGATCATCTTTACGAAGGACAAATCCAGCTGCCAGCAATATGCCCTGCCACATGTTTTGCATCCATCTTTTCTCTAAAGAAAATGTTCCTGGTTACCACTAGGCGGTGATATTTGAAGACAGGAGATCTGCTCTGCAGTGAGCTGAATAAGCAGGTTTTTCAAAGTACTGTGCAATGTACTCCAAGCCAGGGGGCTGGAAAAAAAAAAAAAAAAACTTAATAAAAAGGAAACCAAATCATACTGCTTTTTTTTTCTGTACACGATAAAAAAAAAATGTATATTCAAGATGCTTCTTCACAAGTGTCAAAATCCAGGGTCAAATTGTTATACGTGACCAAATGAACTCCTCTGTCAATACAGCTTGCGACAGATGTGTATATTTCATGCTCCTTTTAGTAAGAATCATTTGATCTCTCAACCTAGAGCCAAAAATTAATGCTGACTCATTTGAAATGTAAAGAATATCCAGTTCTGGAAGTCTTTTTATGCAGCAGGCAGCAGACATTAGAACAGTTCATGGGTAATCAGTGACTCAGGTAAAGCCGGATGAGAAACAAGCCTCAGCAAGATACTGTACTGGTAGGGGTTGGGCAAGCGTTTGGCTCTACGTCACAGCCTGACTGAGATAGCTCATTACAAAGGGTGAAGCAGGAAGGATGGGTAGGAGGGAGAGGAGGAAAGGGTGAGCTCCCCAGTGTAGTCACTTCACTGTACTGTGTGCGTGGGCATAGAACGTACGGGAGGATAGGAGATTCCAGCATGAAAATGAGGACAGAGAAAAACAAACAAGCCTGACAAAAATTTAAAAAAATATATATAATAAAAAAATATATATCCATAATGTTTATATTTAGGGGAAGTCTATATTTTCTAAAGAATCCTACAGCAAAAGAATGATGCCAAGTATCCCACTGCCTTAAAAAAAAAGGAAGTAATTCAGTATGAAACAGTCATTGGTATTGAAAGTTCTTTTAAATAGAAAGTGAATTTATGGTGAACCAATACAATCATTTAACCCTTTCGCTGCCTGGCCCTTTTCTCCACACATTTTAAATTATTTTAGGCCTGCAAATTAGTCACCCCTCCTAAACATTTTATATTTTATGAAGGCAAAGATCCTGGGGAATAAAGGATGGTAGCTACAATTTTTTAGCTCACACAACAGTTTATCAAACCCATTATTTCAGTAAACAAAAAAAAAACAAAAAAAAGCAACACAACTCACCACTAAAGTTCATTTTGGTGCCTAAAAACACGACACGTTGAGTCATAAACTTATACAAGCCTGTGAGAACTCAAAATTATCCCTAGGCAATCCTTTAAAAGCCCTTATAGGTCATCATTTCAGAATTAAAGTGACATTACACTCAGGACAGGACTTCCTGTTAGAGGGTGGCTATGTTCGTTCTCCATGGTCCCACTGTATGTAGGAATGTAATTACCATCTTTTGCTGTCCTCCAAGACAGAATAGGGCAGGGGTAGGTGACCTTTGAGAGGTGGAGATCTACCTGAACAACATGAATGAGATCAAAGATCACCGGGGTTTCTTTAAAGCAATTAACTAGCAAAGCCTAAGTAGTAAGGAAAATTTGGAAAAATATAACAAACGTCTGTGTAAAAATATAAAACTTAGCCTACCTTACAAAGTAGACAGTGTCAGTTTCTTATTTTTACCATTTTTGTTATTTTTTTGCAAGCCCTTTTTTTTGTTTTTTCACTAGCCCTGTTAGGGGGCTTTAGTGAAATATTACATGTCTAAACAGACCCCTGATGTCGCACTTTTGAGATAAAGGAGATTGAGGACACAATCCTCAACCTCCATCTTTGCAGCCTCAGCTTCCTGTTTATTCACAATTTACTATGTTTCAGTTACAAATGAACAAAGTAAGTAAGAAAGATCAGTACCGATCACCTACTGTGTTCATAAAGAAAAGGAAGGAGCCGATAACGCCCCATTCTCCATCTATGAAAAGATCCCACACAGCAGCTAGCAGGGAATGAGAGAAAGGGAAACCGGAAGAGCTGCAAAGGGGTGGGAGGGGGAACCAGGGGTGCATACAGGTAGGCCCAGGCAGCAGAAGGAAGGGAAACCTGAACAAGGTGAGCAGAATTTACTGGAACTGATCTCCTGTATTTTCCACCTGCAGCAGCTGAACACCCGAGAGGATGAGAAGAGAAGCTGGCTTTCAGCTGTTGCAGGGGAAAATACATGGGATTGGTTCCAGTAAATGCAGTCCCTGCTGCTGGTGGGAGGGAGAGAAGGAGAAGGCAGCTTTTAGCTGCTGCAGGGGGAATATACAGATCAGTTACAGTAAATGCTTCCCCGCTCCTGTCCAGGTTTTGGGGGTCAGCAAAGTTGACACAATTTACCAGCCACCTGCCTGCAATAGACGGGTAAATTACAATAATCGGGTTGATGACTCCTGGACTAGGGACAATGTGATTTGTAGTTTGCATAGAGCAGTGCACATAACCACAACAACTTTTGCTCATTTCAAACAAATGGAAGTGAGAGCGAAAAAAAAGTGCTTGTGAGCTCATGAACCGTGTTACGAGAAGGGTGAAAAACACAGTAGGAAACGATTTATTGACAAATAGATTACAGCTCCATTAAGTAGCAGAAGTATATGGATTCATTTTGAAGAATAACAATATTGTTTATGTCACTTAAACAGTGAATAATAGCCCTAGAAATATTGCTATCACTCCAGTGTGCATGTCAATATATAAAAACATGTACCGCAATAATCTATCATACATAGCAGCACCTGATGCATGCACACTTGGATCACTGAGTTGAAAGCAGACAGTCAGCTTGCAAAGTACAAACATGCGTGTATAAGCTGCCAATGCCACCTACATCTTACATCAGTGGAAGCAAAAAGGGTCAGTGTAAATCGAAGCATTACCCAAACGTCCTAAGCCTCCTTCTCTTCTACTACCTGTTATATTTACCTGCCCATGTAGCAAGGGACAACTATTACTCCCTGTTATGTCACCGGTCTTGCATTGGCAGCTGCTGGGAGCTCAGTTCTTACTGTTCTAGGTACTCTCCATCAAGAGCCCCTTGTCTACAGTGTATGCAGCAGGATTAGTTTGCTAGAAAAGAAGTCAATGTACGTAGAGTGGGATAGAGAGGAGTAGAGGATAGGCAGAGTTGTGAAGTCCTGCAAACAGGGTTACCCATGCTGGTTGGGATTCCAGTACAGCAAAGCACTGTGTTGTCATCCTCCAAGGATCAGGCCCTCCTAACCCTCTTGTATTGAACTGTATTGTTGCTGTATTGTCTCCCGTTATATTGTAAAGTGCTGAGCAAACTGTTGGCGCTATATAAATCCTGAATAATAATAATAATAATAATAATAATAAAAAACAGGAAGTTCAGAACGTTGAGTATTTTTTGCAGATCAATAGGTATTTTCTACCACTTGCAGTGTTTATAGTGACAAAGCATAAGCATGGGGAGAGGTCCATGTATTGCAAAGATGTACTGATTTTTATTTTTTTTTTCGGCTTATTTTGCCCTTACATACACTCACAAGTAGCAAGTACGGAATCATACTACTACTTGGGGTGGAATTAAAGGGAAACTGTCATGGAAATTTTGTATTGTTGGTCGAACTTTAAATGTGTCATGTATTCGTGTTATTCATATGTCTCTCGTGTGGCTTAATTAAAGCTCTGAAGGCTGCAATTGGGCCATGCGCATGTACAATGTATGTATTACAGTACTCGGCTTGGTAATGGATGAGATGGCAGATCTGCGCTTATAGACCGGCGTGTATACCACCACGGCATTCCATGCGAATGCCGCTGTCAGTAGACCGTGGGCCTGTATCCACATATCAGCAGCATGGTACCACGTGGGCTTCATAACGCAATGCGCAAGCGGTGTGAACTCCACGTGTAGGCTTATGCATATCTTACAACCCATTACCAACTTGAAACTGTATCTGGGATGGATGTGTTTTAATAAAGATCGTATCGGGCCCATCCAGGTACAGACTGATATTTTTAGAGAGTGCTTGTACAGAGAATGTACATACCAATAGAAGATAGTAGGACAGGAAATATGACCTCAGATGGCTCATAGGGGGGAAGGGGAGGAAGTCTGCTGACCTCAGAAGGTTCATGGGGGAGGACCAGTGATAGATAATAGCAAAGGCTATGCTCCAATTGGAATGTACATCCTCTGTATAAGCAATCCCCATTGTATTGTTCGGTGGGAGGGATTGACTTTATTCATGTGGGGGGCATGTGTGTATTCTTAATAAAACAGAGAGCTGAGCCTAAAATCAGCCCTTATGTGAGTTGCAACCAGCCTTAGAGTGTCGTGTGATCATTCCAGGGTAACGGAGCTCCATCACCCACAAATTCAACAGAACCAAAGTATTTGGATGGGCAGGAATCGTGTAGTTTGGCTGCAGTCGTGGTAAGCGAGATTCGCACAGCTTTATGGGGGATTTCTGCGCATCCAACTGCGAGTACTCACGGTAAGGAGAAATTCGTTAAAGCGAATTTCCAAGACAGTTTGGCGAGCCTGGTGGATACTAACGCGTATTCTTGCGTAGCTAACCTAGAACGAGGGGGGAATGGCCATCATGAACTAGCAAAAAGTATGCCGGCACATTTCAGGTCTCTCTGCCATTAAGAGGATCGCTTTTTGCGTGTTCGTGTGGCTGATTTCGCTCTCTGTTAGCTAACAAGAAATACCGCTTAACAAGGACCTCGTTTTTTGTCCTAAACTCTTGATTTGTGGGTGAAAAGACGAGGGTTTGTCTCTGCTGAGAGCAGCAGGGGGGGTGGGTTTTGGTTGGCTGGATTTGGTCAAGTTTAAAAATCTTCCAACCAAAAATTAAACGGGTATATGTTTTAGTGGGTAAAAGTTGTTGCATAGTGTTAGGTAAGTATTTGTGGGCTGTAGGTACTGTGGTGATTGCTTTACCCCCCTCCACGTGAGGTAATTATTACAGTGCTGAAAGGTTTAGGTTAATTGTTAACTGTTGTAAGATCTCTGTGTGTATGTGATCTGTACAATGTTTTGTGGTATTACTGCTCCCAGCAAGCATGCAGCAGGGGGTCCTTTTTGTTACATGTGCATGTTAGTGTGATATGTTGGTGTTTTATGTCCGTTCTGTGATTGTGCCCAAATTGTGTTGTATGTGTGCTTCATATTGTTGTGTAATTGTCCAGTGTATGTTCTGTCCAAACGTCTGTTTTATGCAAGAGGCAATTTTGAGGCTAGAGGCTGCCGTGTGCTTCCCTGTGGGGGGCCATTCTAGCGTTACCATGTGCTTCCCTGTGGGGGGTCATTCTAGTATCTGCCATGTGCTCCTCTGTGGGGGGTCATTTTCTTGACTAAACCACATGGACTCCTTTTGTTTGGTGGCCATTTTGTTGACTACCATATGTGCAGTAATCTCTATGCAATGTGCATGAAGTTTCCTATATGCATTTGACCCATATTGTGTTTTTAATCCAAATTTTTTTACAGTTTCATTTGTTTGCTTTTAGCTTTAAATTTGCGTATTGCCAGCCAATTTAAAGTGTATTAAGCGAGTTTTCCCTTCACGTGTTCCACATTTAATGAGCGCGGTGTAGTCTGGGTTTTTGCACATAGATTTCTTGTATAGTGATTATGTTTTTCTTGTGTTTTTCCTGTTAAAAGTAGTTCCTTATTGTAAAGCGGGTTTGTTTTAAGCTGCTGTGTCGCGTGTTTCACGTCCAGCAGACTTTTTGTGTAAACGGTTCTAGGTGGTTGCAGCGAAGATTGCGTGTATAACGTGGATCGTTTAGCGGTGCTGATAGGAGTGATTTTTGAGTCAGCAACAAGGTTACTTTTGGCGCAGTTTTTCGGTTTACCTCGGTGTAATTGTTTTACTGTGAAACGTCCCGTGTTTTTCATAAGGATCCACTTTGTCCTTTTTAACAGTTTTTCAGGTTGAAAAAGGGTTTTTCTGTGTGTATTAGGAAAGTTTTTTTTCTTTTTACACAAATTTCCTAAAGGTCAGTTAGCAGGTTTCTGCCCAACCAGTGACCCCTAAGTAACATCCAAGAACCCCTCTTTTTGTTTTGACTTGTGTTAGCTACTGTGTGCAGGGAGAGAAAAGCCACTTTCATCATTGTGCGGTGTGGCCTGCCAAACACAGTGGGTGATGAGAACCACATAAATTACGCTGTGCGAGTGGGCGGTCCAGGGAAATCCTGGTCACCACAAACACTTCGGGTGGTCAGGATCACACAAATTGCGCTGTGGGAGTGGGAGGTGTGCTCTCAGTCTGACCGCCACTTGATGCGCTTCGGGTGATCGATAAGTATCACATAAATTACGCTGTGCTGGGAAAGTGGTGGAATCAGGCCTCTCGGTAGGATCCCACCGAGTGCTCCAGGGGGTAAACAGGTACCCGGACGCGGGATATATACCAGTGACTAGTCACGATGGGCAGTAGTCAGTCCATGAAGAGAGAGGGGGAACCAGCCCTCTTCAGGGTAAGGACAGCTGCACAACTGATGAAGGTGAGTTTGGGGGGGAAGTCTACAGAACCCCTCAAAAGGTGGAATAAATGGTCGAAGGGTACCAGATGGGAAATTCCCCGGGAAGGTACATTTGACGCATGGAGGTGGGAAAAATTCATCTCTGAATTTGAACCACGGATGCAGGCGTCAGAACTAGAGATCGCACAGCTATGGCTTCACAGGTCAATCCAATTAGGGAAGCAAGGCATACATAAACTGGTGTCTGTCCGGAAGAACCAGGTGATGTATACCTGGCCTCCAGAGGGAATAAAACAGGAGGATCCAGTGTCAGAGGTGGAGGAAGCTCTTTCAGGGCTGACTCTACTAAGGCAGGCAGGATCAGGGTCTACTGGGGTTCCCCAACAACCAACAGTGGCTGAGATAAGTATAACTGCACCTGTCTCTTCTGTTAGTGACGTCACTCTTGACATACCTTCTGTGTCTTCTGTCTCTATGCCTCAGCCTCTGCCTCTACTTCTCCCTTCTCCCTGCTTCACCCCAGCTCCTTCTGTTTCCAACTATGAAGCCTACTCAACAACCGATTTGCAGACTATCTGTGAATCAAGGGGAATAGACACCCGGTTAAAAAACAGGGCGGATTGCATCAAAGCGCTACGAACCACTGATCAGACCCCTGCCCCCCAGCTATACCCTGATCTGAGGGACCTCAAACCTGAAGGTGCAGTAAGCGAGGTGGTTAATCTAAGCCCACCGATGATGCTGGGTCAGCCCTTGCACTCTTCCCGGACCGAGGCCTATCCAGTCAGGGTGCAGCAATTTGAAGGTCCTCCCAATGCACGGGGGGAACGGACTTTAGGGGAACGGGTAGTTTGGCATGTCCCCTTCACCCCGGCAGAGATCCGCACTATTCTGGCTGAGCTCCCGGACTATCGAGTCAATCCGAGAGGATTTGCTCGAATGTTTGGACAAAACCAGTTCAGCTATGGTATGAGCGGGTCAGATTGTGCACAGATCCTACGGGCAAAGGTGGGCATGGAAGTGGCCAGTACAGTGATTGCAGGGTGCTCTATAACCACGCATGAGGAGATGACTTCAGGGGGCAAAGAGTTCTGTACACAGCTAAAGGCAAAGCTTCCAGAAATGTATGGTGCTACCTCTACTACGGACATGATGAAGCTCACCCAGGGTCCTAATGAGGAAAGCGCCTGCTTCTGGCGCCGTCTCAAGCAGGCGGCACTGGATGCGGATCTGGAAGTTGGACCTGATGCTCCAACTGAAGGGGTAAAGGTGACCGCGACGCACATTCTGTTGCGGGCCAAATTTTTGGAAGGCATCAATATTAAAATTCGGGAAAGGCTGGTTCTGGCCCGACCCGAATATAATGAGATGTCTATCCCTGCTATCCTTTCCACTCTTGCGGCAATAGAGAGGGAAATGGATAGAAGAAAACAAGACAAGGCCAAAGTTCTTATGTCCCAGACCCCACACGAAAAACCAAGGGATCTGGGTCACAGGAAGGATAGGCCCCCACCCAGGTGCTTCCAGTGCCACCAAACGGGGCACATGAGGAGGAGCTGTCCCCAATTACCTAAAGGTCGGTGGCAGTTCATTCCTGATGAGTCCCCCGCCCCTATGACCACCATGGTAAGTAACTCCTATGAATCCTCATAGGAAGTTGGCAAATCGGTGTCGGCCCAGATCCATCTTTTTCTCGAGGAATTAAAATATCCCCTCCCTTGCCTCATCGACACCGGTGCAGCCAGAACAGTCTTGCGAAAACAGGACATCCAAGGCAAGGTACCCCTCTCAGGGGCAAACACACCGACGGTAGGTCTCACAGGTCAAGCAGTGTCTCTACAGTCCACCAAACCACTCCATTTCAGGTTAGGTCTGCACACTGAGGCTGTCAGGTCAGTGCTGGTCTCAGATGACGTCCCCATCAATCTTTTGGGAGCGGACATCTTGTCAGACATTCAAGCTGTCATTGAGTTCACCCCATCGGGTGTTGTGGTGAGTAGTGCCCTGTCGGAAGAAAGACTGTGCACATTGTTGGCCCTACCTTATCTCACCGAGGCTACATATTGTCTGGAGTTGGACGTATTGGCTGAAGTTGACCCCAAAGTTTGGGCAGCAGATAAATATGATGTGGGTCTCTTGCCGGTACCTCCAACTACAGTCAACATCAGACCAGGAAGCGTGTTACCACAACTACCACAATATCCTTTAAGTGTAGCTCAAATGGACAGCCTAAAAACCCAGATCGACCATTATCTACAGATAAAGGTCCTCACCCCAACCCAGTCGCCATGTAACACACCATTATTCCCAGTAGCAAAAAAGACAGCACCTGGTCAACCGACCACCTACCGGCTGGTACATGACCTGAGAGCGGTAAACAAAATCATCATCAGTGATGCCCCTTTGGTGCCCAATCCACACACCCTGCTGGCAACCGTACCACCCAATGCAAAATTTTTTACCGTCATTGATCTGTCAAACGCGTTTTTCTCGGTACCCCTGGATCCCCAGTGTCAGTACCTTTTTGCCTTCTCCTTCCAGGGCCGACAACTTACCTGGACCCGTCTCCCCCAGGGAGCAGTAACCAGTCCCTCGGAATACAGCTGCAAGCTGAAAATCGTGTTAGATCAGTGGACCCCAATGAATCCAGAGGTGGTGTTGTTACAGTATGTTGATGACTTGCTCCTCTGCTGTCCCACTAAAAAGGATTGTTATCAACATACTGTTTCATTACTCAACCATCTGGCGTCAACGGGCAACAAGGCCAGCAAGGAGAAATTACAACTCTGCCAGGAAAAAGTCATCTTCTTGGGGCATTGTATTTCTCAGGGCACCAGGCACCTAACAACCCAAAGAGTGCAGACATTGCAAGACCTAAAGAGACCCAAAAACCACCGTCAGCTGAGAGCCGTCCTCGGCCTTATCAACTACTGCAGAGATTGGGTCCCCAACATCTCGGACAAACTTGGTCCCCTGTATGAGCTGACATCCAAAACACCATTTCAAATGTCAGATGACGACTGGTCAACTCTTCAAGATTTGACTCAGGAACTCTCAATAGCACCAGCCCTAGGTCTACCCAACTATGACCTACCTTTCTACCTTTTCTGTCATGAAAGTCAGGGCCATGCAACCGGAGTACTAACCCAACTTCACGGAACCAAATACCGCCCCATCATGTACCTATCGACCGCTCTGGACCCAGTCATCAAAGGGTCCCCGGGTTGTGTGAGGGCAGTGGCTGCTTGTGCTGTCCTTGTCCAAAAAGTGGGTGACATCGTTTTGGATTCACCCCTCACACTCTACACTCCGCACTCGGTGCAAGAGATCCTAAACCAGGTCCAAACTAAACATCTCTCTGCAGCAAGATTGACCAAATACGAGGTAGCCCTCCTAACTCCTACTAACCTCTCTATCAAACGATGCACTATTCTTAACCCAGCTTCTCTTCTTCCTGTGTTGGAAGACGAGAAAGGGGGGGAGGACAACAACGACGGTGCTGAATTTTGCAACCCGACTAACAATACTAACACCTCTTCTACTAACATGTCTTCTTTGTCCACTACTAACCTCTCTTCCAAAGGACACAACTGCATTTCTTTGATGGAACTGGAGTCAGCGGCGATCAGCCCAGTGAAGGAAACGCCAATATCGGAAGCGAAAAATCTTTTTGTCGATGGGTCCAGGTACTACACCCAAGACGGTAAGCCACACACTGGTTACGCGGTCACGACGGAAAGTGACGTTGTGGAAAAGGGCTCTCTGAACGCACATATGTCAGCTCAGGAAGCTGAGCTGTGGGCACTGGCCAGGGCATGTGAGTTACATGAAGGTCAGAGGATTAATGTTTATACGGATTCGAGGTACGCGTTTGGTATTGCACATGACTTTGGTCCCATCTGGAAAGCGAGGGGATTTCTCACAAGTTCAGGTAAACCGGTGAAGCATGCAGAACTGATTGACAGGTTGTTCATTGCCTTCGGCCTGCCACGGGAGATTGCTGTTCTTAAGGTGAAAGCTCATACCACTGAGACTAGTGTGGAGGCATGTGGAAACGCTTTGGCAGATCGGTCCGCAAAGGCCGGTGCACTGGTTCAGGAAACGGGGGTTCTGATGCTGGCCATCCCTTCAGAGGTTTCATTAGACGAGTTTAAAAAACTGCAATCACAGGCGGGTTTGCAGGAGAAGGCTAGATGGACAGCAGCAGGAGCCTCCCAAGGGTCGAATGACATTTGGTGCCTGAACAAAAGATGGTGTTTGCCAAAGTCCCTTTTCCCCATGATGGCCCACTTGGCTCACTACCCTGGGCACCAATCTAAGACGGCTATGTGTGCGTTGGTAGACGAGCATTGGATTGCACCTGGGTTCAGTACTGCTGCAGCTACCTTTGCAGCTTCTTGCCTAGTCTGTGCCCTACACAACCCTGGCAGAACGGTAGTAATACCCCAAAGGCACTCACCAAAACCTGAACGCCCCTTCCAACGCATCCAGATCGATTACATCTCGTTACCAAAGAGTGGGCCGTACGAATACGCCTTGGTCTGTGTAGATATGTTTTCAGGCTGGCCTGAAGCGTGGCCCGTCACATGTGCCAACGCTAGTACCACGGCGAAGAAAATCCTGTCTGAGGTTGTGTGCCGCTGGGGTCTACCTGAAACCATCGAGTCCGATAGGGGGTCACACTTCACTGGACAGATCTTTGCAGAGGTATGTAAAGCCCTTCACATCAACCAAGGGCTACACACCCCGTATCACCCCGAGAGTAGCGGTAAGGTTGAACGTCTCAACGGAATCCTTAAAAACAGGATCTCCAAAATCATGGCCGATACCAAAAAACCTTGGCCTGAGTGTCTCCCCATTGCCCTCTATTCCATCCGGAATGCCCCTCGGCAACCACATGGGCTGTCACCCTACGAGGTGTTGTTTGGGGGACCTCCCAAAACAGGGTTGTACTTTCCTCAACAGTTGTCGTCTTTGCATTCACAGCTTACAGGTTATGTGCAATCTCTGCAACGGGAGCTGCAGAAGATACACCATCGGGTTCGCGAATCGCTCCCCGATCCAAATACAATAACAGGTGTTCTTTCTATTGAGCCAGGTGATTGGGTCGTCCTAAAGAAACATCAAAGAACCGGACTCGAGCCACGGTTCACCGGACCATACCAAGTCCAGCTGACGACACCTACCTCACTCAAACTCGAGGGACGAGACAACTGGGTGCACGCAAGCCACTGCAAGAAGCTTTTCAGCTACACCAGAGAATGAGGGGTGTCATTTTCCTTTTTCTTTTTGTTTGTATGTCATACATGTGTGTGAACGGAGGAAAAGACGGCAGATACCCCAACTTTTTATTTAAAATGCACCTGCGTTTAGCCAGAACCGCCAACAAAACCAACTGTTGGGTATGCTCTAAGCCCCCACCCAGTCATCACATGTCCGCAATGGCCGCTGTTCATGCCCTATATGACATCCGCGTCGGCATGAAAAAGCAAGGGACCCCTGGTCAGCCCCCACGTAGACATTTGTCGGTAGAACTTAATGACACATTTTTAGCAGGTAACATCAGTTTCAGCACCAATATTAGCTCTAGCTCCTGTAGGGCCCTCACCAGTCCATTATGGGTAACTGGGCAGCTAGGCAGCCCTCAGGTGTGCTTTAACATCAGCTTTGGCACAGGTAACAAGTTTGTTGGGACTACCACCTGCGAGGGAGGTATAACTGTCAATCTGACTAACCAGACTTCCTTTCTGAGTAACCACACTGACCGACCAGACCACGTGTGTTGGAAGGACGGATGTGATGTGCAGACTGAGGGAGCAATCCCCCAGTCTGTGCAACTGTTGCTCAGTACCAGAGGCCGAACGAGGAACTCCTCCTGTTCTGCTCTGACAGGTCCATACTATTTTCTGTGTGGTTCGGCAGCCTATAGAACATTTCCCCAGAACGCGAAAGGTTCGTGTGCCCTCATAAAGCTAGTCCCCGCATCCTATGTAGTGATGGACCATGAAGAGTTGATGGTCCACAAGAAGGTAAGGATGGCAGGGAGAGTTCGCAGGGAGCTGTTCTCTGAGGGCGACCAGGCATGGGCTTGGTTCCCCTCATGGACAGGATGGGGAATAGAACTTATGAAGCGCCTGAACAATTTTTCTGTCATCGTGGATAGTATGTTTAACGAGACCGTAGAGGCTGTCAGAGAAATTGCCCAAGAACAACGGCAGATGGGAATTTTAGTGCTTCAGGAGAAGATGGCCCTTGATTATCTTTTAGCCGCCAAAGGGGGGTTCTGTGAGTTCATCGGAGAGGATTGTTGTACTTGGATAGAAGACACCGATGACAAGGTCCAGGCCCATATGGACAAAGTTAGTGAACTACAGGGAAAAGCTAGAGCTATAGCTAGTGAGGGTTGGAATCCGTTCAAGGGTTTGGGAGGATTGGGAGATTTCCTGTTCTCCATCGGATCTTGGTTGAAGGAAGTGGGAGTGTATATCCTGATGCTTCTCTTTTTCATCTGCCTTTTATATGCCGCGGTGAGATGTTCCTGTTGCCTCATCGACCGTGTAAACCAAGCTTGGGCAGACGACCACATCTCCATGCCCGCTCCTGGGATCCCACTCCAACCACTGATCGGAGGAAGACCTCACCAACCATCCACCTTCTCTACAGATTACGTCCTGGCTTCCCTCTAATTTATCTCTCTGAAGACCACATTCTCCAAGACCTTCAAGCAAGCTTCAAGCCTCATCATTGTTTGTGTCTGCGATTTGGAAAACTGTCTGGGTCGAGACCAGCCTTGTGTGGCCCCGTCTGCAGGGGCAATTTGAGAATCTATTGCTGGATCTCCCCAGACCACCGTGGGATCACAAGCTTTATTCATACCACAAGTCTGTTTGTGGTTTTTGCAAGAGCCTTCCTGTAGTGAAGGTTCCAACGCTCTTGAGGATCATCGCTTCAATCAAGCCTGTTTGCGTCGAGTCTGCGTCGGGTCTTGTTGTTTCAGGTACCCCGTGGAGCTTTATTCTCAGGGACAACTACAGGAACTCTTTGAAGTTTGAGACTACACCCATCAAGCTGAAGAAGATCAAGAAGGGACACGAGGAGAATATGATAAAACAGGAGGGAATGTCATGGAAATTTTGTATTGTTGGTCGAACTTTAAATGTGTCATGTATTCGTGTTATTCATATGTCTCTCGTGTGGCTTAATTAAAGCTCTGAAGGCTGCAATTGGGCCATGCGCATGTACAATGTATGTATTACAGTACTCGGCTTGGTAATGGATGAGATGGCAGATCTGCGCTTATAGACCGGCGTGTATACCACCACGGCATTCCATGCGAATGCCGCTGTCAGTAGACCGTGGGCCTGTATCCACATATCAGCAGCATGGTACCACGTGGGCTTCATAACGCAATGCGCAAGCGGTGTGAACTCCACGTGTAGGCTTATGCATATCTTACAACCCATTACCAACTTGAAACTGTATCTGGGATGGATGTGTTTTAATAAAGATCGTATCGGGCCCATCCAGGTACAGACTGATATTTTTAGAGAGTGCTTGTACAGAGAATGTACATACCAATAGAAGATAGTAGGACAGGAAATATGACCTCAGATGGCTCATAGGGGGGAAGGGGAGGAAGTCTGCTGACCTCAGAAGGTTCATGGGGGAGGACCAGTGATAGATAATAGCAAAGGCTATGCTCCAATTGGAATGTACATCCTCTGTATAAGCAATCCCCATTGTATTGTTCGGTGGGAGGGATTGACTTTATTCATGTGGGGGGCATGTGTGTATTCTTAATAAAACAGAGAGCTGAGCCTAAAATCAGCCCTTATGTGAGTTGCAACCAGCCTTAGAGTGTCGTGTGATCATTCCAGGGTAACGGAGCTCCATCACCCACAAATTCAACAGAACCAAAGTATTTGGATGGGCAGGAATCGTGTAGTTTGGCTGCAGTCGTGGTAAGCGAGATTCGCACAGCTTTATGGGGGATTTCTGCGCATCCAACTGCGAGTACTCACGGTAAGGAGAAATTCGTTAAAGCGAATTTCCAAGACAAAACGCATACATTTATATTGAATTTTCATTGCATTGCCTGTGCACCAAATCAACAATGCCATTACATAAGTTGTATGCGCTGTCGTGCCAGCCACGCCAAATCACAAAGTGATATGCAACAGCTTCTAATATCTGATATACAAAAAAAAAATAAAAACCACAAGGACTTGTACCAATGTTCTAAGTTAAAATTGTTCTAAAATACTGTAAATACACAGTTATCACAGTGGCATCAATACTGTAGTGAGAAGGCCTGGACGGCAAGGAGCAGCACTGCAGGAGGGAGAAGAGGTGGATGTGTGTGGATGAACAGCAGACCTTTATTTTGCAACAAATTAAACTGTTGTGTGACACCAAGGGCTCATTCACAGTGCACAGCAAAGGTGCAGAGCGGTGTACCGGAGGTTTTCACAGGGTTAGTTGCCGTTTCCCATACATTATTATGTCCCATGTTTTTGGTGCCTTTACTGAAAGTGCACCAATGATGCAAGATGCGGGACTTCTGGTGTGAAAGTGACCTTATTTATTTGGCCCCTAAATTGCAACATAAATGAGCATATAGAAAATGACACATTTTTTCTCCATATGCCAATCCCTGTTAATCCCCCCAGGGTGTTTGAGCGCACCTGACTACAAGGGCCACAGCTGGTTCATTGTGCTGCTAGGCAAGGACTATTCAATTTCACTTAGTTGCACAAAAACTAAATTTAAAAAGTCGTGTTTAAACTGTGGAAAAAAAATATACAAGAATGAAACTACATTGAATACCATCCTATCTAATCCTAACAATACCAACATTATACTTTGCATATGCATACAATATATTATTATAGCGCTGTGCTGTCCTACAGTTGTTTAAATCAGTGTTTCAACCTTTTTTAAATCAAGGCACCCTTTTAAAATCCTGCACAATCTCAAGGCACCCTTTAAAATCCTCCACAATCTGGAGACACCCATTACAAAATGTAAAAAACTAAACAGTTTTACAAAACGCAGTAATATCTGCACATGTGGGACACCCAAAGTTAGAGGTGATATATTCTTCCAAAGCAAATACACTTTTGCAGACTGGTACTGACTAGTACACCATTGTTTCTCTTCTTCCTCAGTTTCTCTCACTCAGCTAGTGTGACCCAAGTGCTGCTGGCAGGGGGCAGGGAAGGGGCAAGCAAGGATGCTGTGCTGGTGCCCGATGTCCTTATCAACTGATGACATCACTGATTGTTATGTTGCCGGCAGCTAGGAAGATGTAATGGTGCACAACGAAAACCTGTGGCTTTATGTAACTAAAAAGTCAGGCTTGTATACAAATTTTTAGGCATTTTGGATCAAAATTCGATCCATGTATGGGTAAGGTTGATTGTCCCAAGTTCAACCAGCTCGTCAGATTTTTCTACATGTGATTAATGCGGGTGGCTATAGCCGCTAACAGTAATTGTGTCCTACCAGCCAGGAAGGCTCTCTGCGCCCCCCCCCCCCCCCCCCCTGCCAGCAGAACACAATAGCGCTGTGTGAGGCATTCCCACATCAACACTGACTGCGTTGATGGGGGGAAAACGAGTGAAGAAAAGAAAGTCAAATCATTTATGGGCTTCCTAAGGCCAGAGACGATTGTCATTTGAAAGTGCTTCAAAATTTAGTTTGCTTTAACCAAATGGTTTTTGGTATGAAATAAATTTCTCAAACAAAAACCACATTCATAGATAGAAATTTTCCATCCTTTTACTTTGAATTTTCTTGTTACTATGGTCAACTATTTGACCCTACCAACCATTAGAAAAATCTAATGATGGCTCTGAAAACAACTCTTTTGAGCCCAATTCTACTGGTGTATGGCCACCTTATGTCTGGTTTCAGCTTTGCAGCTTGTCATGTCACCTAAGGTAAAAGAGAAATCACAAACTCTCACTCCTTGAAGGTTATGAATAAGTGCTAATGCACAAAACGCGTCAGCCTTGATCCCCCCTCAACTGTATAGTGCACTACCTTGGATTTTTTATATGTTAACCACTTCCCAACCGGCCGTTGCATATAAAACGGCCAGACGGTGGCACTGCAGGGTCGGATGGCCGTTTATAAACTGCCTCCCCGCACCCTGCTTGTGCGCGATCCCTGGGAGTGCGCAGCACCGCGATCCGGTGCCCGCTGCGTCCTCCAGACACAGTGAAACACGGATCGGACGGGACCTCTGTACGAGGTCCAAATCATGTGATCACTGATTGGCCAATCCGTGATCACATGCAAAGTAGTAAGCAAGATGTCAGTTCTGACATCATTGCTTACTACGTGTGAAATCTGTCAATGATCACAGAGGTCACATGGTACAAGGCTATTCACAAAAGCCTTGTACCATGTGACAAGCTGTGACCAATCACAGCTCACTCAGTACTTCTCAATGAGTGCAAGAATGCACACAGAGAGAAAGAGAAATGATTGCTTTTACATCCTATATGGGTGTAAAAGCAACCAATGTAAAAAAAAAAAAAAAATCTTCATCACCCCCCACAAGTAGTACAGTGTTCACCATGGTGACACTGTACTGCTAGGGTGACAGTATGTAAAAAATTAAAAAAAAATAAAAAAAAATAAAAATGTAAAAAAAAAAAAAGTTTAAAAATTATAATTTTTGGTTATAAACGAATTTGGATTTTTTTTTTTTACTAAAAAGATAATGGAATCAATTTTGGCTAAGATTTATGATGAAATATTATTTATTTGCAAAATTTTATAAAAAAAAAAAAACACTTTTTTTCAAACTTTTTGGACATTTCATTTACATAGCAAAAAAAATACAAATCCCAGTGGTGAATAAATACCACCAAAATAAAGCTTTATCTGTCTCAAAAAAATGCTAAAAAATAATTTGGGTACAGTGTTGCATGACCGCGCAATTGTCATTCAAAGTGTGATAGCGCTAAAAGCTGAAAATTGCCCTGGACAGGAAGGGGGTAAAAGTGTCCGGTCTGGAATTGGTTAATAAAGAGGATTCAGTCTGGCATGCAGCCATCCAGGATTTCTCTTCTACTTTTTGTGCAGCATGCAAGCTGGGTAGATGTGTGAGGTTTTGAACCGTGAACTGACTTGGAGCAGCATTATCTTCGTCATGTCACCTGCCGCCTCCAGCAGAGTGGGTACATGCATCCAGAACCACTCCTCTTTCCCTGTATTTGTACCTGCTCAGATGTGTGGTTACAGATGTACAGACATCGTGTCCCAACAACCAGTCCTTGATCTGTATGGGCAGCTGTACACAACACCTGTAGTCTCCGAGGTGTGGAAATACGCTGGATTTTGGTGCTCTACCCCCAAATACATTTGTGTGCATGGGCCCTAAACCTGTACTAACATTTAAAGCATACAAAGAGAATACAATGTACAATTGGCAGTGACTATTTCAGTGCATCTCAGTCACAGTGAAAGAATCCAAATTCATTTGAACAGATGACAGATCCCCTGTGCTTCATGTTGAATGAATATGTTGAATGATTTCTCAAATGTCACCGCTAATAGAATGGGAACCACTCTCCAAAATGCAAAAGGAGGACACCAGGTGTTCAATATATAAACCTAATATACATGAGTATCAGAGCAAGTAGATTCAATTCAACTTTTTTTTTTTATCAGTGTAGTATAAGCCACAGAGGTCACCATTTTCAGATTTCAAATTGCCTTTAGAAACAAGCTATAGAAAATATTTAAGAATGACAGTGGTAACACTAGGGGTTCATTATTGACTTTGTGGTTTTCCCTTTATCTGTAATAACCGCAGGCTTTATTCAACAGACAATACAACTGTTACAGACTAATGGGCTTTTCCATTTGAAATAATGTACTAACATAAATCCATAGGACCTATCGCAGTCTGGGCTGCTTTTTAAAAGGAAACGTAAAAGTTTGGTTAAATTTTCAGAGATTAGTCACTACTGAAAGGGTCGGAGTTATAGATATTAGCCACAATGTAAGTGTGCTGCTTTTAAAGGGTGCCAACGCAGAGGTCACAACCTACACAATAGCCCTTGGGCTGCCACAGTGCTGAACAGGCACCTGAAAACAATAAAAATTCAGGTAGCATTTAATTACATAACTTGCGTACTGAGCGGAATGGGTAAGCACAGAGCTCAATCCAATTTTTATTTTCCCATGTTGACTGGATATCATAGCAAGATGGGGTAGTAAACACATTAAACGTCTAATGTGTAACCTCAGCCAAAACTCTTTTGCCCCCCAACTGACCCGGTTACTAAAACCCAATCGCCTAGTCAAAGACCCGCAGTGGCTGGACAGCAGTGAAGCAGCAGCATTTCAAGACAAGGACTGCGAGAAAGGCAATTATGGTGCCTCTTGCTGTAAACAGAAGATTTTTTTGTTTTTCTTTTCTTAAGGACCATGTGGGCAGGGTCACTTGAAAAACTCTGGATACAGCGAGGAAGAATTAACCCCACTGGGGATATTTTTTAACCTCACCTTCTGTACAGTGACATCATCACTGGGACAGCACCGGAGAAAAATCATCATCAGTCACCTGAGAAGAATCGCCAATGAGAACACAGGAGCATACAGTAATGAAAAGCCAGTCTAGCCATATTACCAGGAGCCACAAATGGCCATCCAAACCGGATTAGGTTCTAACCTTTCAACACTGTACCCTAAAGAATGTTTTGGGCTAGAAAATGGTATCTTTTTGAAAAACTGCAAAAGCAAGTGTTCTAGATTTCTGAAATTTAATGTGGAACTATAGGCAAAACTTTTTTTTTTTCATTGTGGATAGAGCAAGGAAGGGTTAACACCCCTGTCAGATATTTTTTGCCATCTGTATCCCATTGCAGATCTCTGTTCACTTCCTGTTCCATAGGAAGGGAGATGAAATCCCTGCAAATTAAGGGAATCCCTTGGGGACCTCCAGGTCACCAGAACTAGTGTTCCCATTGGAAGATCTTCCCTCTATTACTTTTCTGGGGACAACCCAAAATTTAGCATTTTCTTTTATGTTCAATGATCAGAGATAAACAGGACAACTAGAGAGGGTGCATCTCCCTATCAGGAGCACAGAAAGCAATAAAAACTGACATAGGTTCCAATCCCTCTGCACTCTAAAGTAAAACTAAAAGGCAAAACTTTTTTTTTTACGTTTTAGATAAAAGGTTCCAATTCCAAAAACAAGCTAAAAAGGAGGAGGGGGGGGGTTCCCACACTTTACCCCCACCCATTCCTCCCAAACTGGGTGGAGAACTGCTTTAAATACCTTCAACAAACGAGGGGGGAGCGGGTACCCAGCACTGGATCCTTCATCCACTGGGGATTACTTTTTACCTAACCATAGTTAGGCTTCAAATCTGTTTACTTAAGGTCTTATTAAACCCACAACAGTAAAATCAGTCTGTATTTGCAGTAAAGCATGCTTCTTATACTGACTGTGGAACCTAAGGGGTTAATCTTCTGCATTGTGTAAAAAGGCAGTTTGATCCTTTCTTCTAGAAATGACCACCTGATACAGACTGAATCTGTAGTCACATGCAAATGCTCAGTTTGGTGTGTATTGCTAGAGAGGTTTTTTTTTTTTTTCTTGGGAGGGTGCATGTGATCAGCACAGGGCCAATCAGCACTGTCCAGACAGAGGGTCAGATGTTTCACATCCTCCTAGAGCAGAAAGAAAACTCCAACAAGCTTTAACCAGTGCTCAGCTGAAGTCACAAGACTGCTCTAACTGCTTAAGAGAAAAAGGTATTTAGCAGTTTATATTTACTAAAATACTGTTGGAGACCAGATATAGTGAATGCAGAGTCCTGGCTTTAGTATCACTTTAAAAATGCAAACTTTTGGATTAAGAAAGATCAGAGACATTTAAAAAGATGACGTACGCAGCTAAACAGTAACCTCATGTAGTATGTAATGTGGACTAATAATGTGCCATTTGGACAGCGTCTTATGCTATGAAAGACTTTGAAAATGCAATAGACTATGAGTGCAGATCCCTCCCTCTCCCGATGAGACCTACTGTGCAGGGGATCACAAGAGGCCGATACCAAGGCAGTCTCAGGTACTTAAGGTAATTATATGTAAAAATACATGTAATGATTTTTTAATGAATACATAACTGGATTAAATAGTGCTTTTTATATCTGCCTGGAGTTCAGCCTTAAGCTCATAGAAACACTCTTTTCTCTCACAGGAGTAAATCCTTTTTAAATACCCCTTTTAAGATACAGACCACAAAGCTCCCTGGTAAAGCTTCTTATAGCGTCTTGATTTAAAGCATTCTGGCCACCATAAGGAAGTTGAGAATCTCATTACAAAAAGGGAGTGGTATAAAGCTACTTCAACAAATAAGCGCATTGCTCGTGTGATTTCTTCTAGACAGGTTGCATAAAGACATATAGCTACCCCAGCACAAAGCAGGATCAGAGTGAATTACTTGTCAATATTATATCTGTGTTAATCTGTTCTTACCATCTGCAGGTAAAAAGGATGTTAGACTCCAATTTCCAGGGTGTCCATGATGAAGTAGTGAGGATGCCAGCAAGAAAACGCACTATGACCCTGTAACGGTGACCAGTGACATACGTGGTGCATATACAATAAGCATTTTGAGCGCCTTTTCAGATGAGAAGTTGCATGGAAGAATTACTTACTTTGCAAACTGCGCAGACACCTTACATTTTATATCTTCTATTGCTAAATAAATCCAAAGTGCAACTTTACCAGTTTTATTGCACATTCAGCGCTGTATTTAAAAAACTGCTCTGAAAAAATAAAGGCCAATACGTCAGTATCTTCGTTTTAGTTTCCTCTGTAGTACAGGTCTGCATTATGTGGAAAGAAAAAAGGAAAAAAAAAAAAAAAAAAGGGAGAGAGGTGCCTTCTAAGTGCAGTATTGTACAGCTTAATCAGCCACAAATTATTAAAAGCTCACAATAATAAAGTGGTTAAAAAGCCCATTAGTAAGGTAATCTCTAGGTTTGCCGCCATAATCCGAAGGCCTGTAGAAGGAGCAGCAAGCTCCAAGCGCATAGCCTTGCCTCTTTTCTCTCTGGTTGCTGACTTCCCTTGGCGACATAATGTCCGCCCAGCTTGGCATTCACGCTAGTTATAGTCACTTCCGGTGGCGGTGTCCTGGGACTCCTTACCATCCACAGCGCTCTGGGACCTTTACCACCCTCGGTGGCCTCACTGCAGTCAGACGGATCCCTGCAAGATACGGATGAAGGCGGCAAACCTAGAGATTACCTTACTGATGGGCTTTTGAACCACTTCATTATTGTGAGTTTTTAATCATTTGTGGCTTATTAAACTGTACAATACTGCGCTTAGAAGGCGCAGTATTCTTTCCACATATTACCGTACCTACATGGAGTTGACTGCCAATTAAGCGGTTACACAGTTATGGACATTATGGACTTTTTGTCTATTCACAGGATATGAGCCACTAGTGCGCTGAGAGAGTTTATACATTGTCAGGTCTCCATTAACATCCCTGCGGTTGAGTCCCACTGTTCAAACCAGTTAAACTGCTCTCAATCAAGCAACAAGATATACTGGAAAATTACATATATGTGCAAACATTTTACTAGTCATAGGATTTAGAAGTCTATTTAGTCATCCTGATTTAGGCACCCTTGCCACACTACACAGCCAGGATGGTGACACCACTATACAATACCGCAGCTTTGGAATTTTCCATATCACCTGCATGTTTGTTCAACTTTAAAAATACATCACTGCGATCCCCTTTTTAAGCCGCACCCACAGGCACATTCACCCACTATAAAAACAGTATTTCAGCACCCAGGAGGCACAGGTGGGGCAGTAACAGCCTGCTGATAGCAACCTAGAAAAGTCAATGACCAGCTGAAACATGCTTCAGCTGTATGCACATTAAAGTGGTATGTTTGTGGCATTTGCCCCTGTATACAACTGTTTGGATGGGAATAAAACCAAAGTGTATCTTAGCCTGTCATTGATTTTGGTATGCTTCTGGCAGAGGGATGAACACATACGTACAGACACGCTTGTGGTCAAAAGTTTGCGTACTCTGCCAGAAATCATGAAATTTTGGCATGGATATTGAAAATATGACAGATCATGCCTAAAATTATTTAAAGTGGAAGTAAACGCCAACTGGACACGTTATAATAAAGTGTAACTGTAGGTACAAGGAATATATCTCCTAAACATGCACAGTTTAGGAGATATTCAGTGTCCCTGCAGCCGATGATGCCAACGGCGCATGCACTCTGAAGAAACAGCATGCCCGTGCCGCTCCTTCAGAGCTCTGAGCCACGCCCGAGAAGCACGGGCGGGAGTGCCATCATCGCGGCTCAGCTAATCAGGTGCCCAGAGACCACAAACCCGGAAAGAAGACCTGGTGAAAATGGAAGCCCTGTCAGCAGTGAGTGCGCCACTGGATGGCTTTGTTCTAAGGTAAGTCTTTCATAATGTGCTAGTACATTATGCACACGATGACATTGAAATGCAGGGGAAGTTTTTATTTTTTTGGTGGTTTACTACCTCTTTAAAGGATAGTAATCATATGAAGCCATTTATTATTATCACATAGTTGTTTGGCTCCTATTTAAATCATAAACAACAAATTAACTTCCCACATCTGTGGCTTTTTCAATTGCAATTAGTGTCTGCATATAGTGAATAACTTTGTTAGTCCTTATGTGGATGCACTGAGCAGACTAGTTACTGAGCCATGGGAATCAAAAGAACTGTCAAAATACCTGCATAACAAGGTAATGGAACTTGATAAAGATGGAAAAGGATATAAAAAGATGTCCAAAGCCTTGAATATGTTCCAAGTTTCCATTACCTTGTTATGCAGGTATTTTGACAGTTCTTTTCTGATCCCCATAGCTCAGTAACTAGTCTGCTCAGTGCAACCACGTGAGAGCTAACAAACTCATTGACTATTTATACACAGGCACTAATTGCAATTTTAAAAAAGCCACAGATGTGGGAAATTAACCTTTAATTGCCATTTTAACCTGTGCCATCAACAATGTGATAAATGGCTTCATATGATCACCATCCTTAAACAATGGCCTTTTGGCATGATGAGTCATTTTCAATATAAATACCAAATTTTCACAATTTCTTCCAGGGTATGAAAGCTTTTGTACACAACTGTACATACACCACAATTCCCATATTCAGTGTGCATCTGTGCATGTTTACATGTGTTTGAAGTGTGTTTTTGTCATGTTTGTGGTGTGTTTAGGTTTTCCCGTTACCGACTTGCATTTACGTGCGTTTTGGCCCATGTGGAATAACTACAACATGTGGTGCTTTTTTCTATAAAAATCTGAAAGTACCACAATGGTGTAATCTAGGTTCATTTAAATACATTAATTTCTCTTGCAATGCATTCATACTAGGTTTATAAAAACACTGGACTGCATCCGATATATCCGAGCCTTAAGGGCCACCAAATCTGAGATCATGTAGAAAACAGACTGTATGCAGATGACATGTTTTATACTTGGAAGATCAAGGACCCTCGCCATAGTCAGCCTTCACAGTCATTACTGAACACAGGGGTCTCCAAACTTTTTAAACCGTGCCAGAATACAGCCCTCCAGACATAAGGAGGGCCAGAGTAGCCTGAGGTAGTAGAAAATTCCCCAGGTTCAGTGGCATCAAATAATGCTTCATACTTGGTGGTCATTGGAGTAAAATAAAGAATAAATGCGGTCAATAGGAGGAGGAATAATGCGCTGTCATTGGTATTGTTGGAGAAATACTGCCCATTGTTGGTATCAGTGGGAGGGAAAATGTCCCATCACTGTCAGTGAAAAGAATAGTACCTCATATCAGTGAGAAGCATGGTGTCCTGAGAGATGCCTAAGGGGAATCAAAGTGCTGTATCTGGCCCATGGGCCGCAGTTTGGAGACCACTACTCGAGACACGCTATTAACTGGTCTAATTCCCAAAATCTCCCTCCCACTATAAAATGTAAGATGCACTTCTAGTCTCAGGAGATCTGAACTGTGATTTGGTTGAGTCACTACTGTGCTGCCTAGTGGAGAAGAATCTGTACCCAAAGACTGCAGACATCTTGCTGATTCCACTTCATTCATTTTATTGATCTACGCCTCCTCTGTTGCTCCTTGAATATCTCTGCACTGGTTATAAGATCAAAAGTAATCAGTGTGCGCAGTTTTGACATGAAGAAGCAACACCCAACTTTTGTACAAAAATGGCCACCTCTGCACACAGACAGAGCAGAGCGAAGCATGATACCTCAAGTAAAGGGTAAAAGATCAGCTACATGGTGACAACATGCAACGGGCTGGCAATAAGCTGGTTGCCATTGGCTTGCATTTGTACAGCTTCTAGAATTTTGGTTCCCTTTAAAAGGCTCCTCGATACATACTACTGGTTGGTTGGTGGTAGCAGAGGTTAATGCCCCCAGTTGCCTCCCTTTAGCTTCAAAAGGCAGCAGCTGGAGTTATGCACAGGCTGCGGCCATGGCAGGAATTATACCCTTGCATTCAGTAGGCACTATCGCCCCGCAAACAATGACCTGTTAAAAGTGAATAGAGCTCCACTGCAACCACGCCACAATTACATAGTTGTGGCGTGGTAGTGCGATATTTATGGTGTTAAGGCCTCGTTTACATTAGCAGTTGGGGGCAGTAAAGCCACACAGCTGAGCTTTGATTTTACCGCATACGTGCTGCAACTTTGTGACCTGATACGATGAGATGAATGGGTTACGTTCAGTGGGCAGTACTGCCTGCCAAATATGACAGTGGGCACATTTTTGTCCTTCCGTGATGCAAAGCATTGAGGCAGCGACATACAGTATGTTGCGGTCTCAATGCTTTGTATCGTGGAAGGACAGAAATGATCCCCACTGTCATGTTTAAGCAGGTAGTGCCACCCGCCGACTACAACCCAAATTAATTATTTCCTCCATCAGCTCATCCCCCACAGCTAATACCTTTTGTATCACTCAACCCCTCCTCCTAGATTGTAAGCTCTAACGAGCAGGGCCCTCTGTTGCCTCTTGTACCAAAAAAATTGTATTGTAACTGTAATGTCTTCGTTCATTTTGTAAAGCGCTGCGCAAACTGTTGGTACTATAGAAATCCTGTATAATAATAATGGATCACACAGCTGCAGCTCATTAGTGTAGGGGTTAAAACAGGATGTGAGGAGCCTATACAAGGCTTCTTCACCGCCTTTCCAAAAGCTCTCAAAACAACGATCCAAATGCAGACTGCTCTTCAGAAAGCAACGCTAGCGTAAACTAGCGCTAAAACATGCAGCGAGGAGGCAACATATTGCCTCCTCACTGCCTGTCAACATGGATTGCTTTAGAGGAGCACCAGTCCTTGCTGCTAAACGGGCCCTAATAAATGCAAGGAATAGGAATAATAAAAAAAAATAAAGCATTAAAGAAGAGGGCTTATGCAAAACCCCAGATTTAAAAAAAAAAAAAAAAAAAAAAAACAGTTCACTGTCAGCACAAAGTAAAACATCAATGCAGCTCAGACAATAGGAGTAGTCAAAGCCTTCAGGACCAATTTAAGTTCAAACCAAATCCAACGTATCATTATTGTTTATAAAAAGGTACTTTATGAAGTCAATGAACTCAACTTTTGACTGTTCCATTCCCTCCATTAGTGAGAGGGCTGCGGTACTAAGAATTACAGCTGAATTACATGGCTCCATAAACATAAGAGCTCATTACAAAAGAACCTGCTGAGAATGGTTTTTGTGTGATGGCTTTAGGGTCTTTGTGGCTGTTCAAGCAGGTCAGTGGAAAGTCAATACTGCAGTTTGTGTAAATGGTGAAATCAGAGGATCTAACAAAATTTCACCATCTACATCTGTATATTTAATACTTTATCACAAACGTGATGCTTGTACTGGACAAATTGAGCACATGCATTGTGAAACATCGCTGTATAAAAATACACTATTGTTTACACGACTGTTTCCTAAGAATATTCATACTGTATGTGATGCATGTACAGACCAATCACACACATATGAAAACGTTAACGATGCAGTGTGTGATCGTATCAAAGCAACAGATTCCCTCAGACAGACACTCTTCTACTGATACATTCTGAATGTTTCATGTAAAAAATCAGAATGCACAGATGCTCCAGTTTAGTTTCCTCCTCCTCACATATCTGAACATCCCAAAGTAAGGCTGGCAGTTCTGTGAAAGCCATCAGCTGTTATAGGGCCAAATTGGGTTTTTTTTTTCCATGGTACCAGTTCCATCTTTTTTATGGATAACCATGGAAACCAACGCATTTCTCAGCCTGTGTCACATTTTGTGTGGGCGTATGTGAGAGCAGTGTGGGGATCAAGGATTCTTTTTAAAGCAGGCAGCACTGCTCTGTATTTTGTAGGTGGAGATTTTAGTTTTTAAAATGGCATGTGCCTTTAGTGTTCTCTCAAGGTCTCAATCCTACAAGGGTTACAGAGAGCCATACCTAAAGATCCATTCCTTTACAACAAAAAAAAAATCTATTTTTAACAGTAAACACATAATTAGAAGGTCAAATCATAGTAGCACTATAAAAATGCAACATATTGAATCAGTGAATGTAATGTCTGTTCACATGGCTGAGCCTCCTTTTCTTTATTAGCAAGGCAGGTGACTACATCCGAAAGCAATCCTATGTACAGAATATCATGATGGGTGCCCATAACTGGTCTCCTGCAGATGCTTTCGTTTCCTGGATGTCTCTACTTTTAATATTTCAGATTACAAATTTAAAAAAAACAAAAATGTAGCAAATAAGCCGGGAAAAAAAAGGGCTTCTTTCTAAATTTTCTCTGGATCAGCAATTCAAAGAATTGAGGTCAAAGCTTCAGTCTAATGACCGGACACCAATTTCAAAATTAGTATTCTATATTGGCAGCCTACATACGTTTTTACAACAGGTTTCCTTTAAAAGCAAATAGTAATTATACAGACTGATAATACACGACTTGAAATAGAAAGCTTTAATGATCCTTACTGATTTCACAACATCTCCTATTGCTCACAAAATAAATAGTTCCTGCAATCAAAGAAAACCAGAGGAGAGAGGAAAAAAATAAAAAGAGAAAGAGCTGGGTTAAGCGATATCATGCTGGATTCTGTGCTTTTTTCCTGAAATAAAAGCATGTTTATGTACAACTCAATGTCTCCTGATTTCTTTCTAAATTCACATTTGATCAAATTACAGAAAGTAAATACATTACCCACTTCCCACAAATGGTCGTATATGCTTGGGATTCAGTGGTTCTACCAGGGTCATGGTTGCAGACGCAGACATAGCCATGACCCGATTATCTTTTATTTATTATTATAAATATTTATAAAACTGGCGATATTCTAATGTAGACGTGATCTGAACGACTATACAGTCATTGGATCACTTTTTAAACCCCACCCCCGCAACTCCCTGGCTTTCCCATTCCACTGGAGAGCCGGAGACTGAAACCGCCAGATGGGGTAGCACTCCAAAAAGATGAAGGATAAACTTCCCTTCCCCGATCTTCTTGTTGTCACTTTTGTTTTCAGTTTGATCAAAAGCATCTGATCTTTGTTTGATCAGATGCTTTTGGAGGGCAGGGGAGAGATCTGGGGACTAATAGATTCTAAGAGGACCTGTCACTGCCCATGCTATCACAAGGGACGTTGTTCATCCCTTGTGATAGCAATACAGTTCATTGAAAAAAAATTTATTTATTTTTACACGGTCTCTAATTTTTTTTTTTTTTTTCTTTTTAAGCACTCCCATCCCCCTGTGCTCACACACAAATGTGAACGCATACATAGGTCATACAGACATGCTGCAAATGTCAGTGACACCCATAATTCTAGCACCAGACTTCCTGCGTAACTCTAAACTGGTAACCTATAAAGGCTTTTAAATAGTCACCTATCGAGATAGTTTGTTGCCATTCCACAGGTGTGCACAATTTAAGCGTGACATGTTTGGTACATGCACTGTAACATCATCTCTATTATTTTACCACACAATTATACTGTGTTTGTGTGCATTCCAATTAAAGTGTTTTTGTCCCCCAAATCTGCATTTGAAAAACTACTGCAGAAATATCAGGTGACATGAAAAAACTGCAACAACCAAACTTTTTTTTCGTCCAGAGCCAGTATTAGATTTGGCTTTTTGTTTCTCAATTTTTGTGTCATACCAATACAAAAGAAACAAACATGAGAATGCCGAAACATTTGCAATTGCAACAATCTTCTAGGCAAAGTGGTACATTAACAGAAATGCAGGGGTGCAGCCACTGCAATTTTGGATAGGGTCAGGGACTATTTTCCAGCAGCAGATTGCAACACGCATAGGTGTGAACACGTCTTAAATGATGTTTGAAGTTTCTCTTTATTTACTTTCAAACAGAATCTCATTTATATAAGATCATCTAATACCTGCAATTTTGGCAGGCCTGGACAATAAACTTCATATTGTGTACAAACTATGAATACTAAATTGCCTCAGGACAAGGCCATCAGAGGGCATGGAAATTTTTGGCCACTACTTATCGACATGGCTTGCCCATTTATTTCAGCACTGAAAAGTAGAAGAAAGCCACAGCTGAACATTTGGTTTGCTACAGCACTGTGCATCATAACCTGGCTTTTTTTTTGGGGGGGGGGGGGGTTTAACCTTTTTTCATATTTTGTTCCATCTCCTAGATTGTAAGCTCCAAGGAGCAGGGCCCTCCTATCCCTCTTGTATTGAAGTGTACTGTTGCTGTATTGTCTCCCGTTATATTGTAAAGCGCTGAGCAAACTGTTGGCGCTAAATAAATCCTGTATAATAATAATCTCAATGCTTCCCATCTTCTGCATCCTCTTCCCATCTACATGCTTGTACTCCAATTGCAAAGCAATTTTCAGGATTGGTTTCCTGATGGTGACAGCGGTGGATCACACTTGCACTTCCACTGACTGACAATCAACAGACCTCTGACCTAAATCGAGGTCAGGGCAGGACATAAAGCATGTCAGTGAAGGACCAGGCATCAATGGGCCAAAAAAACAGTGTATATTATTATTATTATACAGTATTTATAAAGCGCCAATAGTTCGCTCAGCGCTGTACATTACAAAGGGGGACAGAACATGTGACAGAACAATACCAATACAATGCAAAACATGAGGGGATCGAGGGCCCTGCTCTTTCGAGTTATATTGTCTTATTGGGTCCTGCTTCAGCCAAAGGGAGAATTTATAGTGAAATATTGCACCATATTGGTTGTCTTAGGTAGCCGTATTGCCTGCCAAACATGACATGCTGTAAAAATTTTTGCAATATGCACTACCCCATCTGGCCAGTATTTGCACAGTTTGATGGGTAGTTTGAGGGGCGGATCAACTACCTGTTTTTACCAGCCCCTCGTGTGAACGAAACCTTACTGTGCTATGTTAATGTAATATCATAGAAGAATTCTGAAAGAAAGCCACCGTGTCATGAGAAAACCTGTAAGGGACAGGTGGTCTCCGTTTGTGCATATAATCAGTGTGTTTCATAAAAGACAAGGAACTACGTGCATCTGTTCAGTAAGAGATCAAAAGAAATGTCCAATTTATGGAAAATAATAGCAAAGTGTCTCTTCTATTTATTTGAGCAACTGGGACTACGTGACAAGTGTTCTTGCTGAATTCCAACAGTTCCTTTTCTATTACATTTAAAAACTTTACATAAGTTGCAATTTTTCAGTGGCGCAGTCACTGATAGAAAGGCTATTATGTTTCTCACGGTACAGGGTGTATATATGAGCAGATAAGCAGAAAATCAAAAGCCTAAGGGTGGATTGACACCTGTCTGTGCACATTAAAATGCAACATGTGCTATACATGCATTTTGAGCAGCATTCCATAAATTGTAAAGGATCCCAAAAGGTTGAAAACACACACACACACACACACACACACACACACACACACACACACACACACACACACACACAAGTCAGGGTTTTGTTTGTATGTGTTGCATACAAATTTAACGAGCTGGCATACATGTGAATGGAGCTCTAAAAAGTGGTTGTAAAACTCAAAACATGAAATATGAACAATGCACATCCTCCTATAGTCTGTACTTTTCTCTATCCACAGCACAGTGTGATTTCTGTCTGCTGCCTCATTCCTCTGTTATCTGCATGAGTCACTTCTGACAGCGTTTCTTGACTCCAAGAGACAACTGGTGAAGGAGTGGATAGCTCCAGCACAAAGTCTGTGATTGACGGCCACAGCGGTGAATGATCCCATGTACTGTTAAGAGGGGGGGGGGGTGTCTCTGCGCTCCAATCAGGGCTCCGAGCTCTCCTCACTGAGCTCTGCAGTGTGTGAATTCAGATCCCCACTCTCTGCTTTTCATAGCGGAGAGATCCTGTAAAAATCTTTGTTATAGGAGGTTATAAACAGGTACAACGTATGCTGAAGGACTTGTTTCAAATCTGTATCAGGTGATACAAGTCACTTCACTGGGTATATGTAAAGGGCTTTCAACCACTTTAGTTTTAAAGTGTTACTAAACCCAGGACCTTGCATTCACTATATCTGGTCTCCCACAGTACACAGAACATGGAAATGCAATTATTTTAGTAAATATAAACTGCTAAATACATTTGCTCATCAGCAGTTAGAGCAGTCTTGTGACTTCTATCAGTGTTCAGCAGAGCACTGATTAAAGCTTGTAGGAGGATTTATCTTTCTGCTCTAGGATGAAAAACTCCTGACCTCTGTCTGGACAGTGCTGATCACATGCACTCTCCCAAGAAAAGAAAAAAAAAACCCACACACCTCTCTAGCAATACACACTAAACTGAGCATTCGCTCCATGGCTATTGTTCAGTCTGTCTTATCAGGAGAGAAGACATGAACATTTGAACAAGAGGAGGAGCACAGAATTATCAAACAGCCTTTTTACACAATGTGGAGGATTAACCCCTTAGGTTCCACAGTGAATATAACAAGCATGTTTTACTGCAAATACAGACCGATTTTAATGTTGTAGGTTTAGGAACACTAAGTCTGCCATACATGCATAACGTTCTCACCTTTCAAACCAACAGCCACCTCATCATGCACACATCATACTTTCCATCATTTTAAAATATCCAGGAAACCACTACTGCTGAAAGTTATACAAACCTAGCACACTACAAAACCATCATTACATACAGTATTTACTAGAATAGATGATGACCCTATTGTTTCCTGAAGTTAATAAATCACCGACATGAATGAAATACAGACACCTATTGGTACCTGCAAATATCTTTAGACATATTGAGCAACCCATTTGCAATAGGTGGATTAACTGATAATGCAAATGCCACTCTACACTAGTGTTCCTCAATGGACTTAAAAAATATAATTTTACAGTAGAAAATCTTTTTTTCCCCTCATTCATGGGGATAAACAGGAAGTCAAACCTTCAGGAAGTTCAAAAGCAGCCAAGCCGATGAGTGGCCAACAACTGCAAAAAACTACAAGAATGGGGTATTGCCCGCAGCTCAAAGAGCCACCTGTAGGACTTTCGCTCAAAGCTGGCATCAGAAGAGGCCAAAATGTCCAAGTGTTAAAACTAGAAAAACATGTGAACTAAAAACTGGATGGCAGCCTTACAAATCTGGGAAATAAAAGACTGGATATTGACATGTCCAAGAAGCACCACAACTTAGTGAAGTAAGCCTTTACTGAGAATGGAGGAACCAAATCCTTGAAGACATAAGCTTGAAAGATGGTCCGTCTGAGCGATCTAGAAATCATGGAACTAGAAGCAAGGGTGCCCTTCCTGGTCTCATGTGGGATGACAAAAAAAGAAAATCAATCTTATGAAAGAAAAGTTGCAAAGAGATACACTCGAACCGCTTAACCCACATCCAGACAGTAGAATCTTCTCCTTTTGATGAACTGGAGCTGGACACAAAAAAGAAAGGACAATGTCTTGAATAAGGTGAAAAGAAGAGACCTCCTTAGGAAGGAATGCTGGTTAAAACAAAAAAGGGTTTCTTAGAGGTCAAAGTTGCCAGTTCAGACACTCGTCTAGCGGAGGCAATGTCCAACAAGGAAAATTACCTGGTGGGTCATAGCAGATAGAGGAATCTAACTGGGGAGCCACATGGGAAGCCCCTTTAATCAGAGAGTGGGAAGCAAACAATATCTCTAAAAGATGGCATGAGAAGAGATCTGGTCCATGTGGGTACTTGGGCCCAAATGGTGGTCCAGATCCAACTGCAGGAAAAAGATCTGTTCTACAAAGACTCCCAGGGTAAAAGCCTCTGGATTCACACCAAGCAAAATACACCTTTCACATCCGATGACAGAACTTGCAGGTAGTGGACTTCCTAGTTTAGTTGTAAAGCCAGTGACCAAGAGGCAGGATGGTAAATCAGTTTTTGGGACAGCAGATGGTCTGGCAAAACCCACATTTGCAAGGGTCTTAATACAGTGGTGAACCACTCTCCAGGATCAATCTGGGGCTATGAAAACACCAGTACAATATTAATCTCGATCCTGCAAAGCAGTCAAGGAAAAAGCTTCAGGGGAAGAAAGGCATAGACAGGGTATAAATATCCCACAGAACCACACATCGGCAGATCCTTGGACATAGATTTAAAATTGTCCAATTTGTTGCTGAATCTGGAGGCCAAGAGGTCCATGCCCAGCATCACTCATTTGTGGCACAGGCCTTGGAACACACCTATGGAAGTAGAGACCACTAATCCAGGTCTAGAAACTGCTGGTTAAGAAAATCTGCCTGCCAATTGTCCATGCCAAGGATTTATATGGTTGACAGGGCTGGAACATGATGTTCTACCCAAAAGGATTCACCCTCCCTCTTTTGCACAGTGAGAGTCTTTGCTCCTCCATGATGATTGATGTACGCCAATGCTACCAAGTTGTCTGACTAAATTTGGAGCGGATGACCTGACAACAGGTCAGTCCAACCCCAGACATAGCCAAATCACCCCAAAGTACCAGTAGGTTGATCAGAACGTAACAGTATAATAGTATAGTAAAAATATAATAGTATAGACATTCTATTAGATTCACTTTTTAAATATAAACAATACCATTGCCATGTTTCAATTCAGACTTGACTTAGTAGGTATGATAATCTAATTTAATTACATGCACTACAGTCTATATTTACTACGGAGTGGGCCTTTCCAGAGTAACCAGATCACAAAATCGTCAAGACTCAATCTGATTATCCTAATCCAAAATTAATGACATTTTCCAAAACCCAACAAAAGTCCACATTGACCAGAAAGGTCTCACAGCCACCTGAAGGTGCATTTGGAAGGTGTGGAAATAAATATATGTAATAAATTATTTGTATTTTATAAAGTAAAACTCACTAAAGATGAAGTCTTTAATGAAGGCATCAACTTGAACAAACGTGCTGTTATTCAATTCGCTGTCAGGGTATGCAACACACAGGTTGCAACCCCAAATTAATGAGCAGGAAAATCCTAGAGTTGTGGTGACAGTGTACCACTGCTCACTGGTAGACAAGCAGTGCCGCACAAGCCCACATTATTAAAAGAAGTGCTGCGGATGCATGTCATTATTAGTCCACGTGCACACTGGACGTTTTTACAGCTGCAGTTTTTGGCTTTTGGCTTTTTTTTTCTACAGCCAGTAACCTCACCAGCATGTTAAATCCTATGTGTCCGTGCACACATAGGCTTTAATCAGCGTTTTTTAGCTGGAAAAAAAACAAAACTAGTGGGTTTCTAGAGGAGTTTTTTAGCTGTACAAACGCTTCTAACACTGGTAAACAAGGTGAAACTTCGGTTTTCTAGCTTTGTTTTTTTTTTTTGTTTTTTTTTTTTACACAAAAAGCTCAAAAAACGCAAAAAACGTGGAAAAACACAGTTCATACAAAAACACTAAAAAATGCGGAAAAACTCACATTTTTAAAAACGTGACTTTATACAGCTAACGCTACTGGCGTTTTTAAAATGCCCACTGTGCATGAGGACTTGTACTGAAGACACACACAGCTTTGCTGGTCTACTACATATGCACATTGCTAAGTAATGATGCATGGCGAACGTCTTTCCCTCTGCCATGTGTTTCTTATAGTATGACATAACTGGGAAAAACTCTCCCACCACACTTTGATACATCACAGGCATGCACAGCTCAGCTCATTTACTGCATGATATAGTAATGAAGTACAGAAGGAAAGTTTTTCCCAGGACTCTGTTACAAGAACTGGACACATCCAGTAGGGTATTGGAACTAAAGGCATGTCTACCACCTTGGGCTTCAAGCACCATGTGCCCTAGTGCCTTCCTGTCCTGACTGGACAAAGCACACTAGAGGAAAGGGCTCTAGGGTCTAGCACCACCCCTATAAATATTGCAGCCTCAGCCTTACTAAAACTCAGAGTATGGCAAGAGAGTGTCACTGCAAATTGTATTTGACAGTGTAATTAAATAGGTAAAAACCCTATAAACTTTCAAAGTCCAAAGGGGAAAAAAGTGGAGAGATTAGAGCAGTGTTTCTAACCAGGGTTCCTTTGGAAATTGCTAGGGGTTCCTTGAGAAATTCCTGCTCTCAGACAAGTTCCCAGTGGCACCAATGACCTTTTTAGCCATCTGTAAGGGGGTAATTCTTCCCTAGGACCACAACTGTAAGGAGCATTTGTACCACTGACCATCTCAATATTATATCAAGTGTTCTAGATACAGTAATGTTTAGCAGGGGCTCCCTGAGACCAGAAAGCTAGTAGTGGTTAAATTGGTTGAGGAAAACTGGGAAATGCTGAACATAGACTTTGTGGTACATTTTTAAAGGTAAACGCTAGCTTTCCTCACCTTCTATCCCCAACCCCTTGCACCTCACCATCCTTATATCTACCTGCCCCACAAACAGCCAAAGTATTTTACATACACACTAAACACAAGTGAGTGCAATTCAGGCTGTGACCAGGCTGTGTGATGACACAACCCCATGGGTGTCCAAGATAGCCTAGGCTCACAGGAAGTAAACTGATGCAGGTCATTTCTGAGCCTCACAGAGGTTCTGGCAGTGCAGGGCTGAGAAGGAAACTGGAAACAGCACAGTGAATGCAAGTTGGGCAAAAAAAAAAAGTGGAGCAGTCAAATTTCTGTGAAAAAAAATGTTTGCAGGCGTACCAACAGAATTTATGGGTAGATCTAAAGTTGGGTGTTTCAACAGCAGTGTTTTTTCACTTCTGAGTATATACACCGATCAGCCATAACATTATGACCACCCACCTTATATTTTGCTGCCAAAACAGCCCTGACCTGTGGGAGGTATTGACTTCAAAGCAACATTTACATGAATGACAGGACCCAACGTTTCCCAGCAGAACATTGCCCAAAGCCTCTGCCGGCTTGCCTTCTTCCCATATTGCATCCTGATGTCATCTCTTCCCTAGGTAAATGACACATGCACCCGGCCATCCACATGATGTAAAAGAAAAACCTGATTCATCGACCACAAGCCCCCTTCTTCTATTACTCTGTGGTTTATTTCTGATGCCTACTGTAAGTACTTTTGGCTGTGAACACGGCGGTCAACATGGGCACCATGACCAATCTGCAACTACACAGCTCCATATGCAACAACTGTATGCGATGCACTGTGTGTTCGTCACATGCCTGATGAACGGGTCCTGCAAGACTCCGAAACGTTGCCTTGCTGTACCTATGTGATCATTCATTAAAACTTTTGGACCCATATTGGTGATCCTCGGTGTGCTGGTGACATTCTCCCTTGCGGATTCTGCTCGGTTCCAGCCGACAGTCGCTGCAGCACCCACTTATACACACAGCCATTGTTAATGCAGGAATGTGTGCGTTTGGATTGTACACTTGCACGGTGTATTCTGACTGCTTTCTAATGGAACCAGCATTAAAACAGAGTTCCACTCGATCAAAAATAAAAGTCAGCAGCTACAAAAACTGTAGCTGCTAACTTTTAAAAAACAGCCACTTACCTGTCCCTCGGTCCGGTAGTGTGCCCCCCCCCCCCCACGCAGCTCGTTTCACCGGCCGTCCTGTATTCCAGGAGGCTGGCATCTTCAGTGTGGGCACTCGGCTGTGATAGCTTGCGGCTTTGCAGCTGGGTACCCACTGCGCATGCGCGAGTAGCGCTGTGCTTCATGAATGGTCCTGTAGTCTTCTGGGACCTGTCCCAAAAGACTACAGGGGGGGGGGGGGGTAGGACACCTTCCGTTTCCAATTGCCTAGGCGATCGAACCGGAAGTGGGAGCAGGAACCTGTCAAATTTGGGTACCCGCTCCTCCCTCGCTCCCCAAAGGTGCCAATCCTTAATGGGGAGCAGTCCTTAAAGCGGAACTTCCCCTTTTGGGTGGAGCTCCGCTTTAACTTATTTAGCAATTTGAGCTACAGCAGCTCTTCTGTTGAAATGGACTACACGGACAGCCTTCGCTCCCCGCGCGCATCTATGAGCCTTGTCCACCCATGACCCTGTCACCCGTTTCCTTCCTTGGACCACTTTTGGTCAGTCCTGACCACTGCAGACCAGGAACTTTCCAGAAGAGCTGCAGTTTTGAAGTTGCTCTGTCCCAATCATCAAGCTATTAAAATTTGGCTCTTGTCAAAGTCATTCAAATCCTTACAGTTGCCCATTTCTTTCAACACCTCAACTTCAAGGACAACATGTTCACTTGCTGCCTAATATATCCCACCCACTTTCAGATGTCATTGTAACAGGATAATTAAGGTTATTCACTTTACCTGCCAGTGATTATAATCGTGTGTCTGACTGTTGTAAATGTTTGCATTCATGAATTAAATTTAAATATACGAAATCTAGATGTGATTACAACATGCATGAGATCCTGTAAATTTTTTCCAGCTGATGAGCTTTTAAGCTTGAAATAAATTAAGCTGCTATATAAGAGCAGAGGGGCAGACCCCAACAGTGTGAAAGTTCATGTGAGACAACAAGCTTTCCCATAAAACAAACTTGAAATCAAATTTTAACCAGAAGCTTAAAATATGGGCAGATTTATGCAAGCTGAAAGGAGGGGGACAGCGTGAATCTGTTCTGGCGTGCCTGGAATTCAGCTTTACCGCCACTGCATTAATGCTACAGTTTGGTTGAGACATCATGTTTTTATTCAGAGAAAGCAAACAAAGAAAGTCCAATTCCCATGGGCTGCGATTCTGTGGAAAGTAGATGAAATGGTCAGAATAAACAAAACTCAAGCTAAAATAGAGAGAACGCTGGTAAAAAAAAAATCCCACACAACTTAAAGTGATGTTAAACCCAACGCCAAATATGTTGCTGCTTACCAAACCGCAACAGATGTGGTGGTTGCATTATTTTTTTCACCTGGTGATCTGGCCAGTAACATATCCTCTGTATTAGAGCACCCCCACTCTGGATAACGAGCACTGGGGAACATTTGGACAGCAGCACTGAGGGGGAGAGGAGTATTAGATGCTCTAGCAGATTTAAATACACTAACAAATTGAAGCCAAACTCCAGCTAACGTTATAAGCAGTTACAGCAAACCGTTTTTTCCTGAAGGGATAAATAAAAGCGCTCCATTTCCAGCACAAGTAAGTGGTAAATGGTTTGTATAAATTCTCTAACTTCTACAATCTGCAAGACTGCTTGTTTTGTTGAAAAGCCAGAAGACTTACTGGCCAGATCACCAGGGGAAACCAAAAGAAAGCAAGCCTAAATAAGAAAAACAAATGCACCCATCACATCTAGGAATTGGTAAACTGCAAAATAATAAAATGTTTACTTTTGGGTTTTAAGTACAACTACAGGCAAACCTTTCTTTCCCCCTATTTTGGATACAGTAAGGGAGGGTTATAACCCCTGTCAGGTTTGTTTTGCCATCTGTGTCCTGTGTTCCATTGCTAAAAACAGGAAGTGAGGAAATCCCTGCAAATTTAGGAAATTCCTTGAGGACCCATCATTGGAAGACTTCCTCTATAAACAGAAAAAATAGAGAGGATGAATCTCCCTAACGGGCACAGGCAGAGAAAAAAAAAAAAAAAACACACACACATAGGTGTTCTAATCCCTCTACCCTGTATCCAAAACTAAAGAAAAAGTTTTGCCTTTAGTTATACTTTAATACTGCTTTATTACTGTAACTACAGTTGTGTTCAAAATAATAGCAGTCAGACATCACTAACCTGATCAATAACTGTTTTTGGTAGAAATGATATTTCTACATGGCAAATAATTTACTAGCAGGTGTAGTAGAGTAATAGAAATCCAACAGACCCAACAGTCATGACATGCATGCTGCTGATTCTGTGTAATTGAATCACTAATTGAAAAGGGCATTTTCAAAATAATAGCAGTGTGAAGTTCTATTAGTGAGGTCATTCATTCTTTGAAAAACAGGTGGCAATTATTGCCCTTATTTAAGGAAGGAAGGCAGCAAATGTTGTACATGCTGGTTACAGTGCATTTCTCTCTGAAATTCTGAGGAAAATGGGTCATTCCAGACATTGTTCAGAAGAACAGCGTACCTTGATTAAAAAGTTGATTGGAGAGGGGAAAACATATAAAGAAGTGCAGAAAATGATCGGCTGCTCAGCTAAAATGATTGCAAATGCTTTAAAATGGCAACCAAAACCTTAAAGACGTGGAAGAAAGCGAAAAACTACCATTCGAATGGATAGAAGAATAGCCAAAATGGCAAGGAATCAGCCAACAATCAGCTCCAGGAAGATCAAAGAAGGTCTCAAGTTCCCTGTGAGTACTGTTACAATTAGAAGACGCCTATGTGAAGCCAAGCTATCTGCAAGAAGCCCCCGCAAAGGCCCACTGTTGAAAAAAAAAGACATGTGCTGAAGAGGTTACAATTTGCCAAAGAGCACATTGACTGGCCTAAAGAGAAATGGCGCAACATTTTGTGGACTGATGAAAGTAAGATTGTTCTTTTTGGGTCTAGTGGCCGGAGACAGTTTGTCAGACGACCCCCAAACACTGAATTCAAGCCACAGTACACTGTGAAGACAGTGAAGCATGGTTGTGCAAGCATCATGATATGGGGATGTTTCTCATACTACGGTGTTGGGCCTATTTATCACATACCAGGGATCATGGATCAGTTTGAATACATCAGAATACTTGAAGAGGTCATGCTGCCTTATGCTGAAGAGGAAATGCCCTTGAATTGGGTGTTCCAACAAGACAACGACCCCAAACACACCAGTAAACGTGCAACATCTTGGTTCCAGACCAACAAGATTGATGTTATGGAGTGGCCAGCCCAATCCCCGGATCTTAATCCAATAGAAAACTTGTGGGGTGACATCAAAAATGCAGTTTCTGAGGCAAAACCAAGAAATAGAGAAGAACTGTGGAATGTAGTCCAATCATCCTGGGCTGGAATACCTGTTCACAGGTGCCAGAAGTTGGTTGACTCCATGCAACACAGATGTACAGCAGTTCTCAGAAACAGTGCTTATACAACGAAATATTCATTAAGTGAGTCAAAGGAAAGCAAAATCTTCAAACATTTTTCAGTTTATATAGTGAATGTTTGAGTTTGTAAAGAAGAATACAAACACTGCTATTTTTTTGAACAGTCTAATATTCACTTTTCTTCAATTATTTTTTTAGAGGAACAACACAAATTTGATATATTTTACTTCATGTTTTGATTTGGAATAGAATGTGTAGTGTTCCCAATGCATTTGTGTGTATGGAAATAAAAGCTATTAGAAGGATTTTGAGCTTTATTCACTTTTTTCAACACACTGCTATTATTTTGAACACAACTGTATATCTGCCTAAAAATCAGGGTACAGGGATTCATTTTTGTAAGGCGTTCAGGGGAGCAGAGCAAACGCCCAGTGTGCATGAGCCCCAAGTATATTTTATATACAGCAGCTACTAGCATAAGCACCTATCTGTCTTTGCATTAGTCACCTGCAATCCTTTCCACTGAAGCATGTGGGCTAAATGAATATAAACAACAAGACTAGGGACTGCTCACAAGAAGACACAGTTATTACCCTCAACAATGCCACGGTGCTCTTCATTGTCCAATCAGGACATTGGAATAGCTTAGTGACCAAACTGTATTGGTTACCGGACGTGAAGGGAGATCAATTTGGGTATGTGGACTGGCAGGAGTCATAGCTGAACTGAATTATATTTAATTAGGTAAAACTTAAAAAGATTTTACCAACAATCTTCTCATATCAATATATGCACATTAAACCAATTTAATGCATATTTACATTTGAACACTTCCTTGTGTAGACGTCCAAAAGGCCTGAGTGTGCCACCATCTTGGATGTGATGTCAGCAGCTCTAGCAGACAGAGCCATCACTCATATGACACTCTATAGCAGTGCCAACATTTTATGCCAGAGAAATCCTCAAAATAGCGGTTAGGTCTTTGGAAACCCATGCTAAAACCAATTCATAGGAGGTCAGTGGAAAAATGTCCCTTACGATGGCTGCCAGCAGGTAATATGCCTCTTACAGTGTTGCTCAGCATGCCAGCATTACGCCTAGTACACATGATGAGAAAATCGAATGAAAAATACCACTTTCGGAGTGATCATTTGATTATCTGATCGTTAGTACACAGCCTTCAAGAGCAAATCACAACAGTTCAATGCAAAATTATCTGAAGGAACAAGCACGAAAAGTTTTCTTGTACAATACTACAACATACATTTCATCAGTACAGTATTCATACGTAAAAAAAGCAAGTGACTAAGACTGCGCATGCTCAGAAATGAAATAATATATTTCAGTACAAGACATCACTTGCAAAGTTGTAGTTGGTCTTACGAGAATTTTTGTTACTCTAGTAACCATTTTTTCCATATGAGACTAGCATTCAAAAAAAAAAAAAATTGGTGTCATGTAGCAGGCTTTGCCTTGTGGCATATGGTCCAGAACTACAGTGGATATAAAAAGTCTACACACCCCTGTTAAAATGTCAGGTTTCTGTGATATAAAAAAAAATGAAAGATAAATAATTTCAGGACTTTTTCCACCTTTAATGTGACCTATAAACTGTACAACTCAACTGAACAAACTGAAATCTTTTAGGTGGAGGGAAGTAAAAATAAAAAACTAAAATATGGTTGCATAAGTGTGCACATCTGTAAACTAATACTTTATTGAAGTACCTTTTCATTTGATTCCAGCACTCAGGTCTTTTTGGGTATGAGTCTATCAGCATGGCACATCTTGACTTGGCAATATTTGGCCATTCTTCCTTGCAAAAACATTCCAAATCTGTCAGATTGCGAGGGCATCTCCTGTGCACAGCCCTCTTCAGATCACCCCACAGATTTTTGATCGGATTCAGGTCTGGGCCATTCCAAAACTTTAATCTTCTTCTGGTGAAGCCATTCCTTTGTTGATTTTGATGTATGTTTTGGGTCGTTGTCATGCTGAAAGATAAAGTTCCTCTTCATGTTCAGCTTTCTAGAAGAAGCCTGAAGGTTTTGTGCCAATATTGACTGGTATTTGGAACTGTTCATAATTCCCTCTACCTTGACTAAGGGCCCAGTTCCAGCTGAAGAAAAAAACAGCCCCAAAAGCATGATGCTGCCACCACCATGCTTCACTGTGGGTATGGTGTCCTTTTGGTGATGTGCAGTGTTCCTTTTGCACCAAACATATCTTTTGGAATTATGGCCAAAAAGTTCAGCCTTGGTTTCATCAGACCACAACACATTTTCCAACATGCTTTTGGGAGACTTCAGATGTGTTTTTGCAAAGTTTAGCCGAGCTTGGATGTCTTTCTTCCTTCTCTCTTGCCACTACTCCATAGCACAGACATATGAAGAATATGGGAGATTGTTGTCACGTGTACCACACAGCCAGTACTTGCCAGATATTCCTTCAGATCCTTTAATGTTGCTGTAGACCTCTTGGCAGCCTCCCAGACTAGTTTTCTTCTTGCCTTTTTATCAATTTTGGAGGGACGTCCAGTTCTTGGGAATGTCACTGTTGTGCCATATTTTCTCCACTTGATGATGACAGTCTTCACGGTGTTCCATGATATATCGAATACCTCAGAAATTCTTTTGTACCCGTCTTCTGACTGATACCTTTTAACAGTGAGATCCCTCTGATGCTTTAGAAGCCCTCTGCGGACCATGGCTTTTGCTGCAGGATGCGACTACTAAGAAAATGTCAGGAAAGACCTGCTAGAGCAGATGAACTTTATTTGGGGTTAATCAGAGGCACTTTAACTGATGACAGGTGTGTACTGACTCCTATTTAACATGAATTTGAATATGATTGCTTAATTCTGAACACAGCTACATCCCCAGTTATAAGAGGGTGTGCACTCTTAAGCATTACCACATTGTTTTAGTTTTTTTATGCATTACCACATTATTTTAGTTTTTTATGTTTACTCCCCCCCCTTAAAATATTTCCGTTTGTTTTTCAATTGAGTTGTACAGTTTATAGGTCACATTAAAAAAGGTAGAAAAAAAAATTCTGAAATTATTTATCTTTGTCATTTTTTCACATCACAGAAACCTGACATTTTTACTGGGGCGTGTAGACTTTTTATATCCACTGTATGCAGGCATCATTAAATGGCAGGAAAATCAGACACAGCCCAAGCCAACCTCTCCAACGTTCCTAGGAACCCTGGGTGAGAAAGGCTGCTTTATAGTATTCCCTTCACGTCTCCCCCAGCAGCCTCATAAAATGTTAACTAGGGAGAGGAGGGAAGGGGCAGAGGAGCTGGGACAGCACAGAGTAATAAGACTCTCAAAAAAAGAAGGGTTATGATGTGCAAAAAGGAAGGGGTGTGCTAGAGAAGTGACCCTTCTTGAGAGGTCAAAACCGTGCATTAGAGTTCAAAGGAAGATTTTAGGTTAAAAAAAAAAAAAACAGTATAGAAAAGGGTCACAAGTAAGCATACTTTATTCTTCTCTGCATTTACCTGCAATGTTTAAAGACTGACACTCATAAGCATTTTAACAGTGACATTTAAATATTAAAAAGACGTTATTTTGCACTGCAAATACTAATTTTTTTGTAAATGGTCTTGTGTGGCATCATAATATTGTTTAAATTGGGGTTTATTTACAAAAGGCCTACACCATGTTCAATTTACAAAGTGAACTTTTACTTTGCAATGCGAATTTTCATTCAAGCCATCTGAACACACACAAAAATATCGTCTTATTTTGCAATGGTACAGGCATCTCATTGCTTAACAGTCATCCTAACAGCTGGATAAAACAGCAGTGCCAAGAGACAGAATGGAGAATTATTAATGTATACCCAGGCAATGACAAAGGCGCACAGGGGCTCAAAGATGTAATTACTGAAGAGTTTTCCCACCCAGTGCCACCAAAAGCTGCTAAACATGTTTGAGAGTTCCTACAACCTGCAATTATGTTTACGGTTAATTCAAGACTGCATGTCCTGTGGGTCACGGCACTGTGCATGAGCATGGTGAAGTAGGGATGTGTCTTCACCATCTCGCTCTTTTAATGTCAGCAATCGTAATTTCATCATACCCACACATTTGTACTGGTAGCTGGTTTCAGTTAGCACCCCATAAGTTGTTTTCCTAGGTTGATCTTTGTTTCAGGGTGTGATATACCAAAGCTTAGGGTGTGCTATAAAGCTTAAGGTGACAAGCTTCAAACCACTGACTTGGGGATTGAAGCTTTGAGGCTGAATTGTCTATTTCTATTTACAAGGGTAAATAAATAACATGGATATTCTGCCTGCAGTTTGTCACCAAATGCTTCACACCGCCATCATTTTATTTCTTAGATATCTTCTGTTGTGTCACTCCTGCAAACAGACAAAATAATATCAAAAAGTAAAGCCTTCAGAACAGCTGAAATCCTCCAATGAACACAGATTTCATGTGAAATTTTAGATTTTTTTCGGCTTTTGTGCTTTCGTAATTTTAACCCCTCGATGCTGGAGCCTCTCGGCCCTTTAGGCGGTTTGTGACGTTGGGAGTGTCATTTGACTGACGTGATTGGCTGTCACAGCAGTCACTTGATCAGAAAGCTCTCGGTCACAAGTAGCAATCGGGACCTTTCCGCAAGGCACTGGTAAATTACCTGGAAGCGCACACTCTCGGCACATTGATGTACACTGGGTAGGAAAATATGTGGCCTCATGGTGTCAAGTCCCAGCCACTGAGAGGTCGCATATATTTGCTTACTGTCAGTGCCAAAGAGTTAAAAAGGTTAAACTGACTCAAAGTGGAACATTAGCCAGAAAATTAAGTCCTGCTAGAATACTGCAGGCTGGCCCCTTTGGCAGGTATAGCTATTTAAAACATTAAAAATAAAAGTGCCTATACTGTCCAGTAATACACGGTCTCACCCTGCTTTGCACATGCTCAGTTGGTCTCTATTTTTAGACAGTGTGCGAAGGCCAATCTGCTGACAGCCTAAATATTCACTGGTGCGCAGGGGCTCTGGGCTTCAGCAAAACGGCAGCCTCCAGCAAGAAGAAACAAGAACAATGCAAGAGGCAAAATTAGAGCGCACACTAATTTTGTTAGCTCCACTTATTTGCCTCCTCCCCCTTTCCACTGCCGAATTTGGCACCTTTTGGGGGGGGGGGGTGGAGAGTGGGTACCTGGTTTTGACAGGTACCCACTTCCGGCTCATTTTGCCGCAGCAATGTGAGCCGGAAGTTCAGCCCCCTCCTGCCTCTTGCAGTATCCTGGGAACTTTCACAGGTCCCATGAGACTGCTGGACCAATTAGGAGGTGCAGTGCGACTCGAGCATGCGCAGTGGGCACAAGGCTGTGAAGTTGCAAGCTGTCACAGCCGGATGCCCACAGTTGAGATGCCGGCGCCGTGGAGGAGAGAAGGGGAGAAGGGACGGCGCGGGTGAGAACATCGCTGGAACCTGAGACAGATAAGTGTGTGCTTATTAAAAGTCAGCAGCTACAGTTTTTGTAGCTGCTGACTTTTAATAAACACAAAAATGGCTGGAACGCCGTGGTAATGTGGAATGTATGTTCCTTCCCAATGCCCAATATACATGTTTAGATTATTGGACGAATGATCATCTGTTTTCTTCTGCATGCTAATCTCATATTAAAAGTGAAAAGGATACTAATATTTTAAAAATTTAGTAACCACAGAAAAAAAAATTTCTGAAGAATGTAATGTATTTGTATTGTATTTTCGAAACAACTACTGTACTGGTTAAATGAAAATCGTACGATCCGGTATAGCGCAATAAAAATTTTGTATGTTTGTCCCTTCTATTTTTTTTCCCGTATACTTGCTGTGTACTATTAGATTATCGTATGATCACTTTAAAAGTGGCATTTTTGTACGATATTTTGATTGTGTACATGGGGCTTAAAGAAAAAAATTTTATAGTAAAGTTCTGCTTTAAACACAGTGAGATGTTCACAAATGATAATGGCTTGCACTCATTTTTCAGGTACCGACACTGCAAACACAGTGTTTCCAGAGCTGAGTGCATGAAAAGACTTCACTTCTCTGGGGAATGAATGCTCTGAGTATCACAGGTTCTACACTCCAGAATTTCCTATTAAGTTTCAATAATGCTTAAAAAGTATATGTGAACCCTCACCTTGTAAAACAACCCTTTCAATTTAAAATAGAAATAAAAGGCAAAACATTTATGTATAGATATGTTACATATATACCCCCCACTGCTTTTTTTTTTCTTAATAAATAATATCACTTACCCTCTTTATTCACAGCTGCATAAGGAGCTCAGGGAGGAGAAACAGCAGCATACTGATCTTCCCAGTGATTGGCTGTGCAGTGAGGCAGGTCAGAACAGGTCTAATCACTGGAGGAAAGCAGGCTAAATTCCCAGCACAGCTAGAGAACTGACCATGCTATGCTCTCATGCCTAGTGTGGTACGTATTTAATGGGTTAGCACAGGGACGCGCAGGAACGCCAGGTAGTTCACATCAAGGGATAAACAAAAATAGAACAGGATACATTTCATACAAGTACATGGTATAGCAGGCACATATCAGGAATTTGAAATGTTGAGTTTACATTGATATGATCTTGACTTGATCCAGGCATAAAAACACTTCATAATTAGTTTACAAATGTACAGGGGCATCTAAGGAAACCTTATGGGAGAAACATGGATGTTCCTTTTGTTAACCTAAAAATGCTAGTTTCCAGACGGTCATACTGAACCCTTCTTATATTAGTTTGGTTCGGGGACCACAAAACAGGTATGTTAGGACTTTTCCTCCACGGTTTCCAACAAACATGCTGCTAAATAATTATCTTTGCAACTCTGTTTAATCTGAGTTTAGTTGATCTAAAGGTTGCATTTACTTTAAAGGAAACCTATATCAGGCACAGAAAATAAAGTCCAACTCCAGCCAGGTATTAAAAAAAAAAAAAAAAAAAAAGGGAATGTCACTACCCAGTTTTTCGAATGGAAAAAAAAAAAAATCCACACTGGCTGTTATACTCCTTCAAACTTCACAACTGCCCCACACAGACTCCTTGATCCAGCAATGCCTCCTTTTGGACTAATGAAGCCCAGTGTCATTCAACCTATTTTCTGTGAGCCCAGGTCATCAAAGCTCTGTCGCCATAATGGGCTCACAGGAAAGCGCTGCAGGGAATGGTGCCACATTACATAGTGATGCTCTTTGCAGCATTTATGATCTGCCCACTGCTGAAGGAAGAAGAGGTTAAAGATAACCTGTCATGTCAAAAGAGCAAAGGAACCTTGGAAAAAAAACTTTGTAAATGCTGCTGGGGGTCTTCTGGGAGTGGGGTGGGTCAAGCTCAAGCCTGAAGGTAAATCTGGGGTTAAAACATATACTGTTGGAGAATTCACCTGCCACAGACCTGCAAGAACTACACGAATCCCCGAGGTCATCTATGTGGACGAACATGTAGGGCTTTTGCGCTGACATCATGCTTGCACACCGGACCGTATATCGGATTGTTATGTGCAATTGTAATATTTCACTGTGAATAGATTACATTTTAATAAGCAGCAGCTGATTGGAGATAATGGGATGTTTTGTGGCTTGGTTTGGGGATAAAACTGGTATAGGATCACTCCATAGCCTGCAGTCCTGGAAACAGAGGAGTAAAAAGCTGGCTGTCCTGTGTGGTGGTGCAACAAAGTGATCGTGGGGCCGAGTTCCATCTTAAGCACTTTAGACCTCACTAACTTTGGGTTGGTAAAGAAACACGGGGACCAAAACATGGATTGCACTACATTTGTTGCTGAAGTGGACTTTCTGCACATTTTAAGTTTGTGTATCATTCACTTGACTGCATATTTTAGGTTTTACTTGTATTTGATACTATTTAAAAACGAAGCTCCACCCAAAAGGGGACGTTCCGCTTCAAGCGTTTGTCCCCCGCTCCACATTAAGGATCGGCACCTTTGGGGAGCAGGTACCGGAATCTGACAGATACCCGCTCCCACTTCCTCTGTGATTGCCTAGGCGACCGGAAGCGGAAGTAGTCCCCCCCCTCCCTGCCCGTAGTCTTGTGGGACACGCAACAGGTCCCAGAAGATTACGGGGCCATTCACACAGCACAGCTCTTCTCACGCATGCACAGTGGGCACCTGGCTGTGAAGCCGCAAGCTGTCACAGCCGGGTACCCACACTGATTATGCTGGCGCCAGGGAGAGAAGACGGCCGGTGAAACCAAAGGTAATGAGGACACCACTGGACAGAGGGACAGGTAAGTGGCTGTATATTAAAATTCAGCAGCTACAGTTTTTGTAGCTGCTGATTTTTTTTTGTTTTCAGCTGGAGCTCCGCTTTAAACTTTAAAAGAATCATTTTAAATGTCAGAGTATGTTATGTGCTTTTTGTCTGATACTAGTCATTTTGACAGGATCACATACTAATCATTGTTTTGGAAACCTAAGGGCTCGTTCACACTTGGTTGTTTTACCAACGCTTGCCAAGCGCCCCTATAGCGCCCCTATAGCGTTTGGCAAGCGTTGGTCCGGCGTTTGCGGAGCGTTTTTTAATGCTCCGCAAACGCCACATGCGCGGTTTAGCGGTGGTTGCTAGGCGTTTGCCGAGTGTTAACGCCCCACAAAGGCCTATAATGCAGTTTGAGTGGTGTTACCGCTCCGCAAACGCCCCGCAACCGCACCGCAAACGCCGGCCAGGCATTTGCGGAGCGGCACCATAGACGAGAATAGGAGGCTTCAATGCCTCCTGACAAGACCAGAGGTGTCAGTTTTGCCGCAACGCAAACGCTACCATTAGAACAGCACCATGTGCTGTAATGTGCAGAATTGGCAGAGGCGTGTGGGAAGCGGTAAAAACGCTTCCCAAACGCCTCTCCGCTGTCTGCACACAACGCTAGTGTGAACGTAGCCTAAGGCAGCTGAATATCCATATTTATGTGGAACTCCACTTTAAAGAGACAGCGTATCTATTTATTCATGAAAACCTGTATGGGTGCCTTCAAAACATTTGCAGGATAACTCAAAAAGCCAGCATAACAAGCAGAGATAACAGACAACTACAATGTGCAGTAACCCATGTCGGCCAAAATTCTAATATACTAAAAAGTTACAATGGGCTTCTCCACTTTGTTTACCAAACAGAACTATACCCCAAAAGTCCAGTCAACTAAGAAACTAAAGGCAAAAAGTCATCACTTTTGTACAGATTTCTGTCATTTTTACAGACATATTCCTTTGTAGTTGCTGATTATATCATATCATTAGTGATAGAACAGAACAAAAAGGGACCCAATGTTATTTTTTTTTTGACATGGGGGGTTGTGTGGAAGGTTTGCTTACTAAAAGCACTGTAGAGTTCAGACATCAAAAGCTCTGGATATTTAAAGGGGAAAAAAAATACTTTAAAAATTCTGTAATATCAAACGCCCAGCAATGCTGCCATAACAGGTCCTTGTTTCAGAACTTCTTGTGATAAGATGACAATTGTCTCCTACAAGGTCACCCTGTCTCGTGCCCCTGGTTGAGATTACAAATGGCCATACCAGCTCTGTAATCAGTATCAGGAAGCCGGCCTAGAACAATCATGAGCCGCAGACTCTGGAAAGAGTGCATGTAGATAGAAAGTGTCTGAAAGATGCTGAAGGAGCTTAGCAGCAAAAATTATTAAAACAGAATTTTATGAAAAAACACATGGCAAATGTTAATGTACTGTGCTTAAAGCAAACTAAAAAGTCATCCAGTTGTGGCCTAGATCTCTCCAAGTCCTTTTTTTTTTTTTTTTTTTAACTCAAGGTTAAAACAACAGCAGTGTCTTTTACTTCTCACTGTACTTTCCCCTCACACATTTTTAGACAGAAACAAATGGATCAAACAGATCAAAAGAGTGACCCAGCTCATCTGACCCAAAACAGGTACAAAGAGAGCAAAGAGCCGCAAAACAGTAAATTGTATCTTTCTTGTGCTGGAAAGGAAAATGAACAATTTTAGCTTTGAAAGCAGAAAGTACAAAAGCATGTATCAGTCGAAATGTGAGAAATGGTTTAGTGAGCTTTAAAGAATTTTCTATATTTTTCCATAAAAAACTTATTATGTGATCTGATTTTACTCCAATACTAAAACAGAGAATCTGATTTAAGATACAAAGTAAACAAATTGTTTAAAACAATTAAAGTGGCTGTAAACCCTTACATAAACCCAGTGAAATGACTGGCCTCAGAAGATACAGATGAAAAATCCTATTTAAGTTGTACCTGGTTATCTACAGTCATCCTTCCTCCTAAACTATTCATAGTGAAGAATTTACACAGGATCTCTCAGATCTGAAAAGCAGAGGGGTGGGGAGCTGAAGTTACATCAATGAGAAGAGCTGTGACAGCTGACTAGAGGGAAGGAACACACCTCCTCCACACAGAACATGGGAACAAAGTTGAAGCTGTCAATCTACTGGAGGTCCCACCCAGTCACCAGTTTTCTTTTGGTGTCATAAAACCCATCAGAAGTGACTCATGCAGATAGAGGAATGAGGTAGGAGACAAAATTAACACTCAGTGTTCTGGATTGAGATAAGTCCACACCATAGAAGAATATGCTTTGCTCATATTTTATGTCTGAGGATTACAACCACTTTAGGGTACCCTGTATCAAAAAGCTGTGCAACCCTTTAGGATAATGGCAACTGCAAAAAAAGGGCAACTTGCTCAGCTACTCAATACATGGGTTACAATAAATTCAGTCATGGTTGTTGATCTGGCTAACATAAAACAAAAAAAAACAAAAAAAAAAAAATGTAAAGAAAAAACTCTGGATAAAGAAGCACAGGGGGCACCTTTGGACAGCAACACTGAAGCCAAACTCCAGCTAATACTTTATCCCAAAAAGAAAAAAAAATTGCTATGATTTTAAAGGTTTTACATAAACAGCTGATCATTTTAAGTACCCGTCAGTGTTAATTTGCCTTGTCCCTGTAACTGATAAATCTGCAAGAGAGCTTGCTCTTTTGAAAAATAACAGATCTGCTTGGCTGGATCACCAGGTGAAAATAAAGGAATGAAAGCCTAAGTGCCAATTCACACCAGTGTGTTGATCTTTGTTTTAGCACAGCTGTAAAGCGCAGATCAATGGAAGGAAATCTTAAAAAAAAAAAAAAAAATTTCCAATGTGCCCTATTCTCCCCATAATGCTGCGTTGACCTGCGTTGCGCTAAAAAGCAACATGTATACATTTTAGCAAAAAAACGGATGTAACCGAATGCAAGCGAATGTCAACACAATGCACAGGATATCCTGTGAAAATGCAGTATGCTTTAAAGCACACCTAAATGCATATCAATGGACGTCAAAATGCAGGTCAACGGACGTCAGCAACTAAAATAGATAAAAAAATGTACATCCATTTTCCAAACATTTTAGCGCAAGTCAGTGTGAATTGTCCCTTAAAAATAAAACTAATGCAGCCATCACATCTAAGAATTGGTAAGGTACAATATAATAAAGGTTTGCTTTTGGGTTTAATACTGCTTTAAGTACAGAATGGATCAAGAAAGAGGCACTCCTGAGAAAAGTAGCTTGAGCTCACAAAAGGTGGAAACAATGTGAAAAGGACCAGAACTTGAGCCTTCATCAGTGCACAGCCAGAAAAAATAACTGGAAAAGCAAACCAAATTCCTCTGGTCTCTCCATAGCCAAGGATGTGCCACAAGAAGTAATGCAAGACCATATTATTCAAACCTTAAACAGATGCTAATCTGCAGACATTTTTACACCTGTGCTAATGAGTTTATCATATCAAACACAAAAAGGGATAGATCTTTAGTCACCATTTTATTCTACAGTCTAAACAGGTTTTTTTTCAGCATGGTGAGTGGGCCAAGTTATCAAGCTTTAGCTAGGAAGGACACTGATGTTTTAAAAGCGGGATCTCCAAACTTTCTAAACAAAGGGCCAGTTTACGGTCCTTCAGATTTTAGGGGGGACCAAACTGGGAGTAGAAAACGTCCCGACATCACTGAGAATAGACAATGCCCCATCTTTGGTGTTAGTGGGAGGGATAGTGCCCCATTTTTGGTATCAGTGGGAAGAATTGCGACCCATTGTTTGCATCAGTGGGAGGAACTGTGCTCCACCGGTGGTGTTATTGAAAGGAATTGTGCCCCTTAGTTGGTGTCAGTGGGTGGAATTATGCCTCATTGTTGGTATTAGTGGATGAAATAGTGCCCCAAGCCCGAATAAAAGCAAGCGAAGGGCCGCATCTGGCCCCCGTGCCGCAGTTTGGAGACCACTGTTTTAAAACAAGGAGTGTAAATCTTTTTTTTTTTTTGCAACAGTTGCTGAAAGGGTGGGACTCAAAGGCTTCCTTTATTCTTTGAACTTAGAAGTAAAACTACAACAGCCAGGGATAAACAATGGTGGATATTCAAGCACTTTATCCAACTTTAATTTCACATTTGGTCCAGCTCTAAGATATTCCTACCTCATATCAAGGAAGTTATCATATGAAGAACTTGCAAATGGTAAATAAATTCAGATTATAGGTGTCTCTGATCAGGTGATCGGCACTTCCTGATAAGTATCAAAAACTTTCCCCCTGCTATCCACATATTTACGTCAACAAGACAGGCAGCCCACAATAGTAATGGGCTAATAGTAATGTATGGAAGGCGATGAGGCGTATCTTCAACACTTCGTGGTAGGCATCAAAGCTTGCCTGTCATCATATTCATAGAAGCCAGTGGGTGGCCCACCAGAGTAACTGCCCATTAGGAATGTTTTGAAGGGAGTGCAAGTGAACACTTCCAGGAAGTGTCAGAATTTTGTCTGACTACAACTAGGACGCATTCTAGGTGCCTGCACGTCACCACAAATTAATAAATTATAGTTGTTGACAGGTGTGACAAGCACTTTGAATCATTTGAAAATGGGGTGTTTTGGCTATTGCTAACCAGCAGCCAACACACACACATACTACAAAGCCAAACACACACACGATTGGTTCCAACCTAATCAAAATACAGCAAAGCAACTCCAATCTGCAAACAAAAAAAAGAAAAGAGAAAAATTCCAAATACGTTCAGAAATTGTAATGTACTAATTGAGTAATAACTGGATACAACTAAAGCAGCTTTAAGTGTTACTAAAGGCCATATTTTTTAAATGAAAAAACAGACATATTATACTTGCTTGGTGCAATGGTATTGCACAGAGCGGCCTCCAATCTCCTCTTCTTGGGTGCCCTCACAGCACTTTTGTGTCTGCCCCCATAGCAAGCACTTGCTACGGGGACAGACATTTAGGCTCGCTCCTGAGCCTAACTGTGTGTCTATAGCCACACATAGCATGGCTTGGCCTTACTCCCCGCATGCCTCCTCACTGGATTTGACCAACATCAGAAGGAGCCAATGGCTACCACTTCTGCCTCCATGTACAATGAGGGGAGAGAGAGCAATGATGCTGCAGATGTGCAAAGCGCTGGATTGAGATCAAGCTCGTGTAAGTATTTGGGGGGGGGGGGGCAGTTGGGGGAAGCTAATCTTTGAAGGTTTTTTTTTTCATCTTAATGCAGAGAATGTACGGTAAAAAAAAAAAAAAAAAAAAAAAAACTTTAGCCTTTACAACCACTTTCAATGCCAAAGGTTGTTTATGAAGAACTTTTGAGAGTTTTACTGTTGCCTTAAAGAGATCCCATTAGTTATAATATCTAGCTCAAAGTCATTTTTGATGCAAATTATAGTTTTTATAGATGGTGGCTGTAATCATTCAGCTTTTCTGCTCAACAAAAAGTGTATTGCTTTTATGCTGTCAGTACACATCTGTAGACTTGCACTGAGATGGAGCAGTAAGGTATAGCTGTGTACAGCACAATTAAGCTCTAAACAGAACCCACGTATGATAAGCACCCCTATAGCTACAAAAACAAGGCAACCTAAATATTTAAATCCATCACTTACACACACAGTGTATGTAAGATCTTAAACCTATTATTTCTCTTCAATTCTCTTATGGCATGTAGGGCTCGGGGGGGGGGGGGGGGGTCACTTCTTTACAAGGTCTATGCTCCGTACTGTCACATATTAAAGCCCAACTCTAACTTTTAGATTACATTAAACTCATATTTAGGGTCTATGAATGTTCATTTGCAAAAATAAAAAAACACTTTTTGCTGCAAATATACATGCATTTTATTATTGTTTTGCAAAAAAGGTGGACTTGGTCTTGAACCTCTTCAGCCCTGTTTTGGATGTGTCTTGTACAGCCAAAGTTTTAAGAGGTTATAACAAGCTCACTGTTGCAATAGCAGCTATGAGTTTGCTGACAAAACCAGATTCAGACTCCTGGCTTTTCTATAAGTCTAGGTCCACACCGCCATGTAAAATCATGCACTTTTCAGCGTACTTTTGTGTCTCATTTTTCTATGATGTTACACGCTTTTTGATGCATTTTTCATACATCATGCATTTTTGTTGTAGGCGTAAGAGACTGGATATTCTACACAACACTCCACAAATGCATGTACAAGCATTTTACATGCACTTTCCATACACACCCATTAAAGTCTAGGGGCAAAAAACCGAGCTGCACTGCACCAAAAGCAGCACCCGCACCTTAAAAAAAAAAAAAAAAAAAAAAAAAAGTGCTGCGCTGCATTAATGTGAACAGGCTACATAGAAAATAATATGATTTTCATTGTAATGCACGCAAAACATAACATCAAACAAAGGAGAAAAAGTACTATTGTGAACAGGGGTAAGTGATCTGGGCAGCTACACAGCCACTCGATCACTTTTATGTGACTCGTTATATACTGCCACAACCCCCTCCCCTGGGGGTACCAAAAATCTACCGCTGCTCCACGGAACCTGGGATCACAACAAAACATGTTCCCCAATCTCCTCTCCCAAGCGTGAATCCAGAAGTGCTCTAATTCACAGTTGTTAAAACCCATGATGTCAGTATGAGTTTCTGTCACCTGCCAAATGCTATCCCATAAAGGTGTTTTTAGTCCCCGTGCAACAGAAATAAACAAAAAAGAAAAGCATAAAAAATGCAAAAAAGTATAAAAAAAGAAAAATACAAAAAAAAAAAAAAAAAAAAAAAAAGGCACCTCATTGCCTCACAAACACATAAAATGTGCACAGGGAGAGAACACATAGTAAATGATTACACAGCGTAAATGAAGTATCACCACAAAATGCCAGAGTGAAAAAATCCCCTCATTTACATTTTAGTGTTAACTAAACTGTTGAGCTGTAAAGGCATTTAAAAGAATCACCAACTGATAGTTTGCCTGCTGTAATTTTTCACCATTTGCAGGTGCACACTTTTGAGGCCTACTGTAATTTCTCACCATTTGCAGGTACACAATTTTGAGGCCTGACATCTATTTACTTAATACTACATCACCTTTCATTTTGTATATATAAAAAAAAAAAAAAAAAAAAAAAAAAAAAGAAGGATAACTAAATGGTGTTTGTGGACACAAATTATTTTTTTGTGTTTTTTTTCCCCCAGAAAAAACAGATTTGATTTACAGTTGCACAAATATTGGGCAACATAAAGAGTTGCAACTGACTTTTTCCTTTGATTAGAAAATATATAATGTTCTTGGAGTTGTAAGTAAACCCAATAATTAAGATTTTAACATGAAAAAAATTGCTCCAAAGGGATGTAATTAAGAAAAAAAACTGAAGCCCCTTTGGGTTTTTTTTCACCAATTAAAAAAAATGTATGTTTTTAAAAGTTAGGAACATCCAAGACCAAATAGCAAATATAGGGCACTATATTTACTCACCACTTTATATGTAAATCGCCTGCAGCAGATGTTCCCTTGTTGCTAGACATCCCTGATTGAAGAAAATCCCCAGTGACATCCTTACAGGTGTTACAAGAACTGTTTTGTGAAGAAGTGTCAGTTTCACAGTTTGCAGTGTTCTCCATGTGGGTAGCCCATTTCAGAAAGGATATACAAACATACAGAAGAGGAGCAGGTTTTGAATACAGACCAATAGAAAGTAGACACTGGGGAAACTAAAGGTCCTCAGTGGCGGGTGGTCCAGCACTATACTATGCAGCATTTTCCTGCAAGCCCAGGGAGTCTGGATGAAAAACCCCCAAGAGATAAACATGTCACCGTTACCTGCACTGTGCGGTGGTTTTGCAGAGCCGCCTCGATCCTCCTTTTCTCAGGTCCCCCCACCAGCGCTCCTGGCTACACCTCTTCATTCAATGCCCCCATAGGAAGCCGTTTCCTATGGGAGAACTCATCTGGGCTCGCCCCTGAAGCACAGCCTCACCCCCAGCTCTCTCATCACAGAGTTCAGAGTTCAACAGCAGCGGGAGATAATGGCTCCCGATGTGATCGATCTGCCCTGTGAGGAGAGACAGAGCCAGGAGAGCAGTGGCTGTCATGCACAGCGCAGGATTGCGATGGGGCTCAGGTAGGTATAAGAGGGGGCTGGGGGGTGATCCCAGACACACAGTTTTATTACCTTAATGCACAGAATGCATCCAGGTAAAAAAAAAAAAAAAAAAAAAAAAAAAAAAAAAAAAAAAAAAAAGAAGACCTTCACAACCACTTTAAGCTTGGAACCCACTGTATCAAAATAAACAAAAAAAAAAAAAAAAAAAAACACACAAGGTCACAGACATCGCTGGGCTATCTGACAAGGGTCACAGGACTAGCTTAAGGGCTCTATGCAAACTAGCATTTTTTTTAAGCTCCTAGAAGTTATCAGCATATTTTTTTCTGCTCCTAGAAGCTAAATCGTGTTATCCTGTATCCATGCATGCATAGCCTATTAGCATTTTATGAGCTTCAGCATCTAGGAGCAGAGATATTACTTTTTTTAGTTTTTTGGAGTGATTTTCTAGCACAAAAAACAACACTAAACGCTCCTAAAACACTAACAGGTTTTTTTCTCCTTCATCTGCATGTACTGTAAAGACGTGAACTGCTCCTAAACACTTCTGAAGGCTACTAAAAAACGCTATTACCAGCATTTTTTTATTTAGCGTTTTTCTCAGCGTTTTTTAACTTAAAGAAAAGAAAACACTACTGTGCATTGCACCTAACAGGATAAAAGTGTTGTTGACAGTGTGCCAATTGTGCATTCAATAGTTTTTATGTCATTCAGTAAAAATGTACTGATCTGATATGGCAAGTCAAACAGATCACTGAAGCAAAACAAATAACCTTTTGTTGTTGATATGTTAAACAAGGTAATTCACAACGTTTATGGCCAACAGGAAACATTACCGGTTTTCCCTTTTTCAGCCATTCATGCGGCAAAATGTGGCTCCTCGGATGTGGAAAAGTGCTGGGGATTTTACGTTTTGTAGTACATAAGCATCCATGTGAATGAGGCATTAGTGTTGATCATATACCGATAGAAGGTTCCTTCCACCTCATCTAAAAGTCATGCACAGAGCCTTAAAGAGTATGTAAACCCAACATTTCATATTTCCGATATGTGCCTCCTGTACCATGTACTTGTATGAAGAAGTATCCTGTTCTTTGTATTGCTTCCTTTGTGTGAAATCCCTGCTAGTCCCTCTGCTATTAAAAATAGACTGCACTAGGCATGAGAGCACAGCGTGGTCAGTTCACTAACTGTGCTGGTAACTCAATCTGCTCTCCTGCAATGATCACCCCCCCCCCCCCCGGTTTCCTACACAACCATTCACTGGGAAGTTCAGTGTATTGCTGTTTTTCCTCCCCCAGCTCACTGGGAATGTGATCATTTATAAAATAGGGGAAGAAAAAAAAAAAAAAAAAAAAGAAGTATTTATGTTTTCTTATATCTATACACAAATGTTTTGCCTTTCATTTATTTTAAGCTGAATGGGTTGTTTTACAAGGTGAGGGTTTACATACACTTTACACCAAATTTTTACATAAACTATTCAACTTAAAAAAGGACAACTTCACTTTTTGTGACGTTGTCCCTACTCCTCAATGAAACCTATAGAACAAAAATCCACCATCCAAACATATGGCTACAGCTGGGGTTTTACTCTTGTGGACGGCTGAGGGCTCCATATGTGTTGACCAGACACAAGACTGAGACGTACAAAAAAAGCTGGATATACACTACTAGAATTTCATTCAACATGTTTCATTGTAAAAAATGTTGTAAGCATGTTCATTAATTTTTCTAATTGTTAGTGGGGGGTCATATCAATGTTCATTTTCAACCACCATGACAAGAAAATTCAAAGGACCAGGATGGAAAAGGTTTCTGGCATGTACAAATTTCTAACATTGTATGTGATTTTTATTCAGTAAACTGCATTCAATCCAAAAATCAAAAGGTTAAAAGCAAAGGAAATCTTGAACTACTTTCCAATGACATTCGAAAGTTCTTAGAATTTCCCTTTAAAATTCTACTAGTGTATACCCAGCTCTAGGCACAAGGCACTGGCCAACATGCTTTTTTATTTCCACACAAAGGCTGTACTTTTCTATGGGGGGACCTTAAGAAGCTTCATTGGGGCCCTGTTCACATTCTCATGTAGCAGGGAACGAGTGTTCCTGCAATGCCATTTTGACATCACAAATTTTTAAGCAATCCTGCAAGTCACTTGAAAGGGCTGCCCTATGTGCATTTGTTGCTGAAAAGCAGCTCCTGTTACTATTTGGATGACAAGCTTCACACAATTTGTAAAGACACGGGTGTCAAACTGACGGCCCTCCAGCTGTTGCCAAACTACAAGTCCCATGTGGCATTGCAAGAGTGACAGTTACAAGCATGACTCCCAAAGGCAGAGGCATGATGGGACTTGTAGTTTTCCAACAGCTAGAGGGACGCCAGTATGACACCCCTTTGTAAAGGCATGGTTTGCCAAAATTGTTGTGCAAAAATCGCAGCAGGACTGCATGGAGTTTGGGGTGCTATTAAAGGCTAACCGTACCCAAACGCGCACAGTGTGTTGTGCTCTGATTACCATGGATTCTGCTCATGATTCAAAATCGTGAGATGTGAACGGGCCTCAAGAAAATTTGTGCTTTAAATGCTGAAAGGTTTTTTTTCTTTTTTTTACCTGTATTCTTTCTATGCATGAAGGTAAAAAAGCTTTAATGTGCAGCTCCTCCCACAGCCCCCTCCAATGCTTCCTGAACCAATCCAGCGATAGGCACAAGAGCGTAGACTCTCACTGGAATAGAGACAGCCATTGGCTCCCGCTGCTGTCAATCACAGCCAGTGAGTAGGGAGCAGTTCTTATGAACACACAGACTGCTTGGGAGCAAACACACGAGTGCCCCCAGAGCAAGTAGCTTGGAGGGGCCAGGAGTGCTGGTGAAGGACCATTGCACAGAGCAGACAATTATGACAGGTTTGGTAGTTTTAAAAAAGATCTTTACTGTCAATTTAAGTTTAAATAAATAAATGCACATATTTTTGCAGGTAAAAAAATTTTCCTTTTTCTTGAGCAGCACGCTCTTGGCCCATTCAAACTACGTGATGGCAGACTGTTGAATGAGGTGGCTGTGTGAGCAGAGCCAGTTACAGTCACCATGTTTTCTTAAAAAAAAAAAAAAAAAAGAAAGATTGGGTGCGGGAAAAAGGATCCCCCCCCGCCTACTGTGACAGATTTGCTGGCAGTAGGAGGTGGGTGAATCAAAGCACCTAAATTTGGGTGTAACATGCTCCTAAATATCTTGTCTCTAAATATCACCCAAACCGTACTTTCCGCTCCTCGCAAGACCTCCTACTCTATAGATCCCTTATCTCCTCCTCCCATGCTCGTCTCCAGAGCTTCCCCCATCCTCTGGAACTCTCTACCCCAATTTATCAGACTATCGCCTACTCTGCTCACTTTTAGGTGATCTCTGAAAACCTCTCTCTCTTCAGGGAAGCCTATCCTGCCCTCAGCTAATACTGGAATCTTCTACTCTTCCAACCACTCCATCCCCCACAGTTACTACCTTTTGTACCACTAGCCCCTCCCTCCTAGATTGTAAGCTCCAAGGAGCAGGGCCCTCAAATCCCTCTTGTATTGAACTGTATTGTTGCTGTATGGTCTCCCGTTATATTGTAAAGCGCTGAGCAAACTGTTGGCGCTATATAAATCCTGTATAATAATAATAATAAAAAAGGTGAACTTGTCCTTTAGGCACAATCTTTTCTTTCAACTTTGCAGGAAATCCATACATTTCAGCCACTGTTCCACAGGAAAACGATCCTCTACATCATCGTGGCTGTAAAAACATTTAGTCACAGTAACCAGAATCCCACACTTCCTATGGTTCCAAAATTGAAGCAATGGAAAGTTTCACTTACCATCTAAAATGAAATCTCCACTATTGCATCAATCTATATATCTATATATAATACCAATAAGCAAAATAATTACCCTGCCCTACCTGTAAGCAAAGAGAAAAGAGCTGCTAGTGTGAGACAAGTTTGCGGAAGTTCTTAGAAGTGTACACAAAACAGGTAAGAGGGCAGAGACGGGAGTTACTGTGTGCTCGGAAAGCAATCTTTAACCCCTCCCCGCAGTAAAGCTTAGTAACACAAACAGAACGTTTAGAAAACTGGACGAGCCTGTGAGCAAACAGATCTCTAAAGAAAGCATACAAAGAACACTAAGCTTTACATACCAAGGTAAAGCAGTAGGTTCCAAAATTAAAAACAGGGGGTACCACTGCTGACCTCTTTTAGAAAATTATAGTACTTTTCCTGGTATACTGACCCACTAACTCAAAACTTTCTAAAGCTGGCTGTACACTAAAATTTCAGCCAGCGAATTTCATTTTGTTGTTGGCCCTGCCACCATCCTCCCTCAACAACCTTTGATTGAAAAACTGAAGGAAATAAGTGGAATACTAAATTAAAAAAAAAATAAAAAAAGTAACAGATTCCTCCATCCACACTGTATAGATACTGGCACTGGCTGTAATATTACAACAGCCGGCACTATAGATGTGTCTGCACTATACAGTGGGGATGGAGGAATCTACTACTTTTATTATTATTATTTATTTTATTTTTTTTTATTTAGCCTGCAGACTGAAATAAAAAAAAAAAAAAAAATCTACTGGTGTATAGCCAGCTTTCTGGTCTGTAATAGATGTGTCAGGAAAGCCAGAGAAAAGCAAAGTCCCCCTGCCTATATGTCTGTGGTTAAAGGAAAAGTTCCCCTTTTGGAAATAAATGAATGTATAAAAAAAAAAAATGTCCAAAGATTAGCAAACTGCTGCTCACCTTACACAGCTAACCGCCGATTGTACGATGCTATGGATAGAAGGCTTCTGCCAGCCTGACTTCCTTGTAAATTGAGAGATCTGGCACCGACTTCCAAGACGCATGCAATATTTTATTCACATCCTGATAAAATACAACAATGTATCTTCCACATTCACGAATTTCTGCCCTATGTGGGCCTTAATCATAGCGTAGGTAAACAAAAAAAAAAATTAAAATAAAAATTTTAAAATGTGCATTTGTTGTTTTTATTCTAAGTAGTCTGCAAAGCATTGCAACCGCAATCAGCAGATCACAGGTGTAATCTCAAGCTCCTGTAGACTCAGTGTGTGAAGATCGATGGACTACAAGAGCATTCACCAGTGCACTCGCAAGTCATTGAGTCAATCAGCCGCAATGGATGACGGTACTTGTAGGCATTCATTCACAAACTGAAACTGAATGAATGATGGAGCCATGTCAGTGGAGCCCTGCACGGGTGCACGGCTTTCAAATTGTGACAGCAGGTGCGTATTTTTTAAATGCTTCATTAATGTAGCCTCTCCTCAGAGGACGAATGTAGCCTCTCCTCAGAGGACGAATGTAGCCTCTCCTCAGAGGACGAATGTAGCCTCTCCTCAGAGGACGAATGTAGCCTCTCCTCAGAGGACGAATGTAGCCTCTCCTCAGAGGACGAATGTAGCATCTCCTCAGAGGACGAATGTAGCCTCTCCTCAGAGGACGAATGTAGCCTCTCCTCAGAGGACGAATGTAGCCTCTCCTCAGAGGACGAATGTAGCCTCTCCTCAGAGGACGAATGTAGCCTCTCCTCAGAGGACGAATGTAGCCTCTCCTCAGAGGACGAATGTAGCCTCTCCTCAGAGGACGAATGTAGCATCTCCTCAGAGGACGAATGTAGCATCTCCTCAGAGGACGAATGTAGCCTCTCCTCAGAGGACGAATGTAGCCTCTCCTCAGAGGACGAATGTAGCATCTCCTCAGAGGACGAATGTAGCATCTCCTCAGAGGACAAATGTAGCATCTCCTCAGAGGACAAATGTAGCATCTCCTCAGAGGACAAATGTAGCATCTCCTCAGAGGACAAATGTAGCATCTCCTCAGAGGACAAATGTAGCATCTCCTCAGAGGACAAATGTAGCATCTCCTCAGAGGACAAATGTAGCATCTCCTCAGAGGACGAATGTAGCATCTCCTCAGAGGACGAATGTAGCATCTCCTCAGAGGACGAATGTAGCATCTCCTCAAAGGACGAATGTAGCATCTCCTCAAAGGACGAATGTAGCATCTCCTCAGAGGACTATGTCCTGTATTAATATAGTTGCCACTGAATAAAACCATAGCACGTAGTAGCCATGCAGAGTCATTTTAAGCAGTAAAAGCTTGAGAGTTTCTAACGTATCCAAAACCTGTTAAATATTATAGGTAAAATTTGTATAGGCATCTGGTTCCTACATAAATATTTAGCGAAAGATAATAAAACATTTTGTACATCTCTGCAATACTTCACATTCCCTTATGCTTTATCCCTTTAAAAGTACAAATAACCCATCGGTCAGTCAAAAATATAGTATACGTTTTGCATTGTATTTTCAGCTCTGAATTCCAAAGAACTTGGTGTCAGCCCTACCTACTTATTTTCTGATGCATTACAGAGTACACAGACCTTTCCTCATCTCCCCTCCCCCTTCTTATCTCCATAACCCCTCTTTGTGCACAGGCAGGCAGCACATTAAGTTATCAGCCCACAAGTTTTCTGGAAAAATCAAGACATTTTGTATTTATCAAACAAAAATGAGAACGCTTTTAGGCCACATTCCCAGGACCACAGAGGGCCATTCCCCAGCAAGAATGAGCATATTTGAGCACGCAGGGCTGATCATCTGTCCCTAATTGTATAAATACTCAAATGTGTGGTTACATATGTACAGCCGCAGCGTCAATCAGCCTGTCATTGATTTGTACAGCCTGCTTGCAACAAAACGCAAGCACCTGGGAATCCCGGCAACACAAATGAGCTGATTCCTGGCAGCGTATAGCCCTCTGTGGAAGTGTGAATAAGGCCTTAATGGTATATTTAGCAGACCAAGAAAAAAAGTTCATTCTTAGGGTTTACATACTATAAATGTGAATTTTGTTTAGTATTAATTGACAATTTGCTTGTTGCAGTAGTAATATATACACTCACAGGCCACTTTATTAGGTACACTTTGCTAGTGCCAAGAAAATATCCCCCACACATAACACCACCATCACCAGCCTGAACCGTTGATACAAGGCAGGATGGATCCATAATTTCATGTTTACGCCAAATTCTGACACTACCATCTGAATGTCGCAGCAACCAGTCTGCCCATTCTCCTCTAACCTCAAGGCATTTTTGTCCACACAACTGCTGCTCACTTGATATTTTCTTCTTTTTGGACCATTCTCTGTAAACCCTAGAGATGGTTGTGCATGAAAATCCTAGTACAGGCATCACTAAATGGCAGACAGAGTCACTGCCCCATCCGGACCCATGCAGTCCTGCCATTTAAGAGCCTTTTCTTCCCCCAGCTGTCTCACGGTCATCCTTACAGAGCTGACAGTTCTGGATGTAGGGTTGGAGCTGCCCAAGGTTAACAAGCAGGTGATTGGTTGCTAGGATGAAGGGCAGTCCTAACAATCAATCACTGCCTGTGTAAGGTATGACAGTGGGGGTGCGAACTTAAAGGTGCTAAGGACATTAGTGTGAAGGGGGGCCAAAGACTGAATGTGGGGGGGGGGGCTAAGGACTGTGGTGGGGGGGCGGAGGACATTAAAGTGAGAGGGGCTGAGTAACGCTTGGGGAGCTGAAGACAGTAATGTAGGGGCTGAGGACAGTAATGTAGGGGCTGAGGACAGTAATGTAGGAGGATAATTTAAAAAGGGGCAGTGTACTCTTCAGTGACGGGGGCAGAGGACAGTACTGTGGGGGGGGGGGGGGGGGGGGGGAGGTTGATGTCAAGGAAGTGTGAAAACACTATTGTAAAAGGGGTGGAGGGCAGGTGATGTCAAGGGGGAGCGGAGGACACTCATCAAGAGGGACAATCCCCCCCATCAGCTAGTGATTTGATCGAAAAAAAAAAAAAAACTGAATGGATTCACCCATCCACACAAGTGATGTGGATGAAGGAATCCTCCCATCTGAATTCTGACAGTGAGGACACCTCTGCTGTCAGAATATACCACTCAGTGCTGTTTGAACAAAAACATTCCCAATAATCCTGTTGTGAGAAGTCTAGCATTAGATTCTTGCAAACAGGACCTTTCATAGATGGCACAATATTTGTCCAGTCCCTGCTGAACCGCTTAAAGCAGTAGTAAAGTCTGTTTTTTTTATTTAGACCAAGACTAGCCTGTAGGTGGTACAGTAATTATCTCCCAAATGTGCACAGTTTAGAAGATATTTACTTTAGTAGCAGCCGGTGACCTCCCCAATGCATTTGCACGGTGCTCTGAGTGGACTCCATTCAGAGTTCTGTGCTGTAGTCATGACTCCCGTACGCATGCGTAGGAGTGACATCATCACAGCTCGGTCATTCAAATTGCCAAAGCCCGTGAACCCAAAAGGAAGACTGGGTGAAGATGGAAGCCCTGGCAGTAGTGACAGCATGCCCTCCACTCGACTGGGATAAATATGTGGCACTTGGGTCCTTTTAAGATGGACACAAAACTGCTTTGCAGTACCATTTATTGCGAACAGCACCCCGAAGCGTCTGTTTTGTAGAGCAGATTTTTGATGCATTACACAGTCCCATACAAAATGATAAACGGAAGGATCACCAGATACTTTTATGAAACTACAAATTTAAAAACACTGAAAATGACTTGAAACTACAATACTATGTTAAAGCTTATTGGGAGGTTTTAGTGACAAGATAAACATATACTTCAAATGAATGAGCAGTTCTACCAAGGAGTCTTAATCCCACGTAGAACAGTGTAAAGATAATGAAATATAAGATCCCATTCTCACAGGGAGAAGAAACCTGAAAGGTCGAAACACAATGGGTGTGGCATTTATAGTCTTTCCTGTGACGAATGTCTACAGTACGCAGATTTAGCCACACATGAGCGTAGCAGTCATATAATGCATAGCAATTATTTCTTCCTCGTCCTATTATATGTCCAACACCTATATATAATTATAAATATAAATCCATTGAGTCACTGCTAATCTCAACATTTTCTAGTGGTGAAATCAAAACAATGAATGACTAAATAAAGCAATACGAACAAATATAAAATGCAAAACAACAACTCGAGTGCAAAAGATTTGCTCTTTTATTAGCTGCACGTTAACACCAATGTACACTGGATAAAAGGAAACGGTCATAAAAGAAGATACTATATCCATGTGAGAAGCCTCAATGGAAGCTGCCATTTGACTACTGAACTGATGTTACTGTCTAGGGGTCAAAATATGATACCTTCCTTAGATCTACTCCCCACATACCATTAGCAGCCTGAGTCACTGACATCTATCCTAATGGCCACCATCTGTATATATATGCAGCACTGGGGCCCCGTGTCGGGGCATTTCGCCAGCAGTTTGAAATTTCAAAAGATCAGTTGCTGTCATACACGTAAATTATCCATACACTTATTTCTCTATCCATTCTAAACAGCACAGATGAAGCAAATCTCCCCCTGCCAGCTACTGAATTATATAAAAGAAAATGAACTAGGAGGTGCTGGACTGGTTGTTTGGTTTCTTTAAATTTAGTTCTTGTCAAATGGATGTAGGCCGCTCTAAAAAACACAAAGTAGAGAAATAGTCCCAAAGGAACGGGACACACCCAACTTCAGACTTTCACATAAAGAGAAGCAGCAAAAGCACCAAAATGATCAGTTCAAGAATCTATATACCTTATTCTTGACAAGGAAGTAATAAACCAGTAAAAAATAAAAATGGTAGCAAACAGGTTTTTTTTTTTGGGGGGGGGGGGGGGGAGGGGTAAAACACCACGGTATCCCAGGTCTTAGTACTTAGGGTTCAATATGGAGTTGGCCCACATTCATACCAAAGGTGCTCTATTGGGTTGAGGTCTGGACTGTGCGGGCCAGTCAAGTTCCTCCACCCCAAACTCGCTCATCCATGTCTTTATGGACCTTGCTTTGTGCACTGGTGCGCAGTCATGCTGGAACAGGAAGGGGACATCCCCAAACTGATCCCACAAAGTTGGGAGCATGAAATTGTCCAAAATGTCGTTATGCGGACTCCTTAAGAGTTCCCTTCACTGGAACTAAAGGGCCAAGCCCAACTCCTGAAAAGTAACCCCACACCACAATCCCCTCCACCAAACTTTACACTTGGCACAATGCAGTCAGGCAAGTACCGTTCTCCTGGCAACTGCCAAACCCAGACATGTCCATTGGATTGCCAGATTTATCACTCCAGAAAACACCTCTCCACTGCTCTAGAGTCCAGTGATGGTGTGCTTTACACCACTGCATCTGATACTTTGCATTGCACTTGGTGATGTAAGGCTTGGATGCAGCTGCTAGGCCATGGAAACACTAACAGTTGCCCATGGAATATTTAGTAGCAAGGACATTTTTAAGGATGGACTTATTGCACAGGTGACAACCTATCATGGTACCACGCTTGAATGGACTGAGCTCCTGAGAGAGATCCATTCTTTCAAAAATGTTTTTGAAACAGCCTGCATGCCTAGGTGTTAGCTTTTATACACCTGTGGACATGGAGGTGATTGGAACACCTGAATCCAATCATTTCGAGGGGTGTCCCAATACCTTTGGCAATATAGTGTATATCAACACCTGTGCTCGGCTGAGAACTATGAGTCCATCTGCTGCAGTTGCAGATTCCTGTGAAAGAATGACACAGCCACACCAGATTCAAATAATGAGCCTGTAGAGAGATGAACCCCAAGATTCTGTAGGGGTGGGGGGTGTTTAATGATGGCTGTAGACTGTGACCATGTTTCATGGGTGTAAGATTAAACATGGTCAGAAAGTGTTTTTTTTTCCATCAAAGTAAAGGCAGAAGGTTTTTTTTTTTTTAACCTTAATGTATTCTACTGTATGCATCAAGGTAAAAAAAAAACCTTCTGGGCGCAGTCCCCCCCCCCCCCCCATACTTACCTGAACCCTTTTGATCCAGAGAGGCACATAAGAGCTGTGGCTCTCCTGGGTGTCTCTCCTCACTGTCTCACACAGCAGCCGAACCCATTAGCTCCTACTGCTGTCAATCACAGCCAGTGAGCCCAAGAGGTGAGAGTGGGGGTTGGACTGAGCCACGCTCTGTGTGTGAATGGACAATGTCCATTCACAGGAGTGTGGCTCAGGAGTAAGCCTGCTCAAGTGCCCCCATAGTAAGAGACATGCTATTGGGGACACTTGGCAGGAGGGAGGAGCCAGGACTGCCAGCAGGGGACGCAAAAACAAGAGGATTGGGGCTGCTCTGTGCAAAACCATGACACAGAGCAGGTAGGTTTTTTTGTTTTGTCTTTTGAGCAGGTAGGTTTACCATGTTTTGGAGTTTTTGGTTGTTTTTTTTTTTTAACTACAACATTTAGAATCACTTTAAAGGTCTATCAATGGTTAAATGTAAAAGAAAATGGGGGTGATACTCAGAAAGCACAAACTTTCCCTGATTTTGTTCCCCCTATGTTCCAATAATGATTGTATTTAAAAACAAAATACTAGCCAATGAATTGTAAAAGCCAGAGACTAAACTGAATGAATGAGGAGTTTTCTAAGCAACAATGGGCAGTAGGTTTACAATATATGAAAAGAAAAAAAAAATAATTTTAGGTTCATTTCCTGGATGTCACGGTTAAGAGAACACTTGATCAACTAAGCAGGAAACCAACAGTTCATGTTACAGTAAAAGGAAAGTTACTAAAAATCTCTTAACACAGATACATGTCACAAGGTACTTAATAATAAAGTCAGTATTCCAAAAAGTTACCCAGAAATCTACTTCTCAATGATATGAAAATAACTTCACATTATTATCATCACAGGATCCGGCAGTAGGGAGATCTGCAATAGCTTCATCGCTTTGCCTGCAACACTGTAATAGCAGAAAACATGTTTTCTAACTGAAATAGCATGTTAACAGGGAAGGACCGATTCCCTCATCTCCTTACCATGATAAATATTGCAACAAACATGTTCTACAGCTTGGTCTGAATCATTGCCTCCCACGGCTAGGATATTTTTGGGTCTCCATAGAAGTACAAGAAAGGAGAAGGCACAGAAGGTGCTTATAAAGATACTGTGATGCCAAGGAAAGATGTGGAACCTTAAAGTGTAACGCCAGCTTCAAAGAAATTACACATCATAACAAACACCCCTTCCATCCCAATCAATACATAGCCCATAATATTTAAGGCGCACTTTAACTCAAAGTAGTGAAAATCAATCATTTTAGGGAACAATTCAATAGTCGTCTAAAATTCTCCCTGAACAGCAATGAACTTCCTGTGCTGGAGCACACCCGTATAACTGGAACCTCATAGTTGTATGTCTGCAGTGCGAGATCATCTAAGGCACTGTGCCTCTAATAAATGCAAGTCTCATGAGGTATGCAAAACAAAGCCATCACTTACATTTTTTTTTTTTAGGTCAAGCCCCTTCTTCAGAGTCAATGCTAGAGATATTTGATGATTTTTAACCTTCCAATTATTCCCTAGTATGTAACGCTGGTTCCTTTAAAAGAGACTGACAAATCGAGTGGCTGCAAACATTACAGCGATTCTAACCCCATGTCCAAGCAGTATATTTGATTATGTCTGCCTGTGCCCTTAGTTTCTCCTCCAACAGAAATGATCATGTAAGCCTGCCATTCCTAGGGCTTATTCCTTCCTGCTGGCAATGAGCTATAGGGTCATAAAGACTCTGCAATGCTGCCAGCACAGTTAGCATGTTCCCTTCTTAATACTATACATGGATCACTTTCCCAGGTCATGTGATCACCATTAATCACTGCGGCAAAGCCAGGTTGGGGGTGGAGCCAAACCACAGCTCATCACATTTCAGGAGATGTCACTATAGCCATTACGCACCTTCCTTTCCAGGCCATTCTGAGCCGAGTGCGCTGTCAGTCAGGTATTATCTCCACCCCTGAGAAATTCCAAGGGTTGACTAACCACCCACTCCACCCTGAATGGCATAAAAGGGGCATGTGACATGGGTAGCTCCATCCTTGCCTCACCCATGCTGCGGTGATAATAGATATAATGATCACAGACCTAAGAAGAGAAAAAAAAAAAAAATACAACCGCCATGATTTTTAAAGCCCTGTGAATATATATAAGTTATGACTAGCCTTAGCATTTATTAAAAATAAGATCAGAAGATAAACAGTCAAAAACTAGAATGCAAGTATACAAAATCAACAATATCTTAAGGGAAAAGTTAAATAGGAGTTTAAAAGCTCAAAATAACAAATTAGAAACAAAAATACAAAAACACTCAATACGCATAAATACCTTAACGTAGAAGTTCACCCAAAACCTAACTAACTCTAAAACTTCTCGCAGCCACATTCTAAAACGAATCAATCTAGCCCTGTAAAGAAGAAGTCGCTATCCATTCCTCTTCTGAAGCCGATCCGGTCTGGTCTCCAGCAATGGATGCTGTGTGCAGGAGAGATCCAACAACGGCTATGAAATACGTGGGAAATGACGTCACCCATAGACTTACTATGGGGCTTCCATCCTCGGCTGCCTCTCCTGCACACGCCTATACACTAAAGCCGCTGCTGACAGCTTAGGGCAGGACCGGACTGGAGCAGAGAAACCGCAGAACAGGTATATATAGCAATTTCCTCTTTACAGGGGCTAGATTGATTAGTTTTAGAATGTGGCTGCGAGTAGGTTTAGAGTTCGTGAGGTTTTGGGGAACTTATACTTTAAAGGATAAGTTCACCTTCGGGAACCTGTTACAAGTTCTACTTGTTTTTAGGGTGGGACATTTTCCTGCTCCTGCAGATGTTCTCCGATCCCTCCCTCCCTATGACAGCAGGCCGGGGATCTTCTCCCCATACCTGCTGTCACCATTTGAAAAGAACACAGCCGTGTGGGTGCAATTCTATGAATGAATGAACTACAAGTACTGACAGTCTTTGTGGCTGTTGGCTTGTAGTTCTCAATGAACTACCAGGGTGCTGTTGAGCATCGTGGTAGTTCATTGATGCCTCCTGTCAGTATAGAACTGCCTGCTAGAATGAGGTATGAGCAGACAGCTTACAATGACAGTCTACAAGAGCCCTGCATTGCACATGTGATCTGCTGATCGCTGGTGCAAGGCTTTACAGGTTCCTAATAAAATAAATAAATGCACTTTATGTTTTTACTGCAAAAAACATGTGCATTTATTTATTTTTTTTCTTTTAAACAAAAAGGTGAACTTATCCTTTATCTACATATAGAGCGCTTTGTTTTTAAAGAACATAAAAGAACCCAAATATGCACATTTGAGCTCCTACATCAATTAGGTCATTTCTACTATTTTTTGGAAGTGGCCAGGCCTGATCATTAGTAGGGTAGAGTCAGGAGCAGATAAGTCTTCAATGAGCTGGTGATTTGACGTGGTGCAGCCTCCTGCACGAAGAAGTGGCGTAAAATAAGACAGTCTGCCCTAAATCTGATCTCCTCCTCCTGGCATCCAAAGTGCAGTCCTGGGACATACTGTACCTTTTACTTTTCTCTCCTATGGTGACTTAAAGGAAGAACAGCTACATCAGCAATAAATCCTCCACATGTGGCATGCAGCTTAAACCTCGCGTAAACTGGTTAAATAGCATCTCAGCCAAAGACATTCAGGCTCCTGAAACAGGAAACCCAAAATAAAGGTTTTATATGCAAGGGCCCAGTCACATTCTGCCCAGCACAACAGCATGGTGTGGTGCCAATTATTTTGGAAGCCACCTCAAAACTCCAAATACATCTCCGAGCAGCACTCCTGCACTGCAGAGTACCACAACATTACGGTGCAAGTGCACCTATTGATCCTTGTAGAAATCCAATGTCCTTGTAACTTTCACTGTATTAATATTTAAAACAATGTTATCAATTTCCCATAGTCCCGTGGATTGCAAAACACCTCTCCTCATGCAATGAGACAAAATAAGGGAGTTTTTTTAAAACCCAAATTAGAACAGCAACCTGCAGTGACAACACAGCTCCTCTGTAGATACATTACAGTGAGGAAGTGTTGCCACTCTAGGATAGAAAGTGCGTTACTGAGAAGATCAAATGATTGGGCACCTCTGCCAGACAGCATAGCCAAACCTTTGACCGCCTCTGCAGCAGGTTAGGGGTATGTTCTTATTAACCAAACTACTGACTGACCGTTAAAGGCTCAGCAGCACAATGATGAGGTCATCCTTCTGCTCACTTTGCTTTCTCTTTCATTTATCATGATCCCTGTTAAAATGTTACAACACTCACAGCTTGCCCAGTGCAATAAGGCACTGTCCTTCAGGTGTACTATTGCACATCCTCGAACATCCAGGAACGTATAAGTAAAAAGGCAGGCCAGCACTCCAGATTCTTTTGAGCTATAAAACACAACTTTATTACTATAGCATATAGTAAAAGCACTGCAACACTTACACATTTCATGCTAAAAGGCCTCCTGTCAACAGCCTTCCATTCAGGCAACAGCGTTCTCACATTTACAGAAAGTGACTTATTTATAATAGATATAAATATATCAGTACAATTTCTACAAGGCTCAGGAAACTGAAGAACTAGCATTGAATATACTGCTTTACAAACCTAATTTAGTGACATAATGTATACACACAAACATACATACATAAAAGAAAAGGAAGACAATCATTTATAGGCTCTGGCTCTGCATTGCAAACGTGGGTGGTAGTTTGATATCCAAGACAAGACGTATTCATTTATGAAGAAAAACTGATGTTACAACGTACAGCAGAACGATGACAGTTTTTGCTTACATCCCTCCTACATGATTACAAGTAAACAAAGCTGTGTATACTATAACATAGAATATTCATTTTACAAGTGTCCCTAACCTCTCTATTATACCAAAAATACACAAAGAAGGATAAATAATGCAAAATCCTGTGCCAAAGATTCAACAGGGCGAAGACGCTCATCATTCTGCCAAAACTGTATTTAAAAGGATTGTAAACCTCAGACATGAAATATGAACAAAGCATACCCTTATATAGTGTGTACTTGTCTCAATCGAGAGCACCAAGTGTCATTTCTGTCTGCTGTCTTGTTCCTCTCCTATCTGTACAAGTCACTTCTGATGAATGTTCCCGACACCAGGAGAAAAAAATGGTGACGGGGAGGGCACAAGGTGGGAATGACCGCCTGTGTGCTGTGTGAAGGGGGGGCGTATCCCTTCCCTCCAAATCAGCTCTCAGAGCTCTCCTCACTTATGTAACTTCAGCTCTCCTCGCAGAGCTGAGAGATCCGGTGTAAATTCTGCACTATGAATGAATGTAGGGGACAGATGCTGTAGATACACAGGTACAACTTATGTGGGAAGATTTATATTCTCTGTGTATCACCAGTCACTTCACTGGATATAGGTAAGGATTTGAAACCACTTTAAAGTCCAATTCCAGGAAGAGAAAAAAAAAAAAACACAAAAAACACAAAACTACTCACACTGTATGTCCCAGAGCCCTATCCCAGCAACGTAGTCAGCATTGTACTTTATTAAGTCACTGTGCAACTGCAACATGTGGCACTTTGTAAAAGGCTTTAGGGGACCAGTTTCAAGATGAAGGAGCCTGCCAAAGCAAGGAGTAGGCCAAATATTACAACTTATTCCTTATTCCCTTAGAGTGAATGAGTGATTCATTTTGTTTGTATGTCCCAGAGTATTTTAACCCTGCAATATCAACTGCTGACCACTAATCAGTTCAAAATGTGCAGTGTGAGCAGCTAGTTCCCAACAGGCTGGGTGTCCACCATCCACTTGGTGGGAGCAAATGGGGATTCCACTTTAAAAGCCGCAACATGTTTTGCGCAAGGATCCCCAACCTCTTCAACATGAATGGACTAAAATTGGGGTATAGTAAATCATTTTAGGATAGCGATGTCACATAGGCAAGTTAGGCCACTTTCCTTCCACCGTAACTATGCATTTATTGATTTTAGCGTTCTTTGAAATGTAGCAAGAGGCAAAATCTGGTAGAAACATCAGAATAAAATTTTACATATTAGAAAGCACTTTAAGACGAAATCTAGCCTTAAGAGCCAAATAATTTTGGCTTTCAACCAACTGGCCTTAGAAAAGGTCATCATGAACACACAACTGAACTCATACCAACTGTAATTAACCCATAAATAAAACCCAGTACCGTACTAGCATATGAGCCATTTCCATAACCATGCTGGACGACAGATTAAAACCTGAAGTACAGAATTGCATATGAACCTTTTGCCCCATTACATTTTCATTTGAACTACATCTAAAAAAGGAGGCTTGTGCCTAAACTAGCCCAGAGGCAAGAGATAACAGTGTCTGACTATTTCTGGGCAACGATCATATCTATGGGGACAGGCCGACACTCACTATCCTACAATCCTCAGGAATGAAGAGGGAAGGAAAACAATTATACAATTAAAAAAAAAAATGTTGTTACTATGCACCCACACCATATGGTAACCTCATCTACGCCACATCGAAATAAAAATGTATTATTTGCTCTGCCATTCTTGCAAGTTTTAGGGAGTGCTTGCAATGCTCAAGCGCTCCATGAACTTTCGCTTTACCAACTACTTGTACCTGGCAATTTCAATAAGGCCTGTTTCACATGCTTTTCAGCTTGTAAAAGAGAAATGTGAACAACAAGCTTTTATGAAACTTTCAGCAAGCTTTCTCTAAGCCTTTAAAGTATTACTAAACCCCGGACCCTGCATTCACTATACCTGGTCTCCCACAGAACATGGAAATGCAATTATTTTAGTACCGTATTTTCCGGCGTATAAGACGACATTTTAACCCCTGGAAATCTTCTACAAAGTCGGGGGTCGTCTTATACGCCGGGTGCTGTGCTGAAACCTTACCGTACTTCCGGGTTGACGCTACTGCGCATGTCTTCGGCAGCAGTAGACTATCGCAGATCACCGTAGCTCGCAGAACTGCATGAGACGTCGGATGCAGCAGTGCTCGATTGAGCTGGACTGAAACTGTGATATGCAGAGAAGGGATACACAGTGATTCTGCGCATGTCACAGTTTCAGTCACGATCAATCGAGCACTGAACGGCTGCATCCGACGTCTCATGCAGTTCTGCGAGGAATGGTGATCAGTGATCGTCTACTGCTGCCCTAGACATGTGCAGAAGTGTCAGCTTGGAAGTACCGGTATGGTACTGCTGCATCCGACCTTGTCCCCTTAACTGCTATGAGATACGGTAATTAATTATTAATATTATAATGTCTGTGGCAGTTCTGTGCAATTTATGGTATCTTGGAGACAGGCAGGGCTGGGCAGGCAGGGAGAGCTGACCCACCCAATCCAAGCAGGCTTTGTATGCAGTGTGCACAGTGTGCACAGAAAATACTGGTACATTGCTTGCCGTGATTGGTTGGAAGAGGGGGGTAGTCTTATACGGCGAGTATAGCCCAAACCCTATATTTTAACAGGAAAAGTAGGGGGGTCGTCTTATACGCCCAGTCGTCTTATACGCCGGAAAATACGGTAAATATAAACTGCTAAATACCTTTTCTCATCAGAAGAATATAACTATAAACAGCCTTTTTACATTAGGATTAACCCCTTTAATGCATTTAATTGCTTTAATGCATATACAGACTGAAGTTACTGTTGTGGGTTTAGTAACAGCTGGTTTGAAAATGCTATACACCTTAATTGGAGCACTGATTGTCACTTTAAACAAGCTGCTAACAGGCTTAAGCAGTCTTTCAACAAGCTTCAAGTAGTGCTGAAGCCTGCTAGCAGCTTGTTTAAAGTGACAGTCAGCACCTTCCATTAGGACCTGTGTTCAACATTTACAAACTGGAGCTGAATGGTGCAGAGCTTCCAGCAAGGTACAGTATCTCCCAGAAGTGAGTACACCCCTCACATTTTTGTAAATATTTTATTATATCTTTTCATGTGACAACACTGAAGAAATGACACTTTGCTACAATGTGACGTAGTGAGTCTCAGGTGTGAATGGGAGCAGGTGTATTAAATCTGGTGTTATCGCTCTCACTCTCTCATACTGGTCACTGGAAGTTCAACATGGAGCCTCATGGCAAAGAACTCTTTGAGGATCTGAAAAAAAGAATTGTTGTGCTACGTAAAGATGGCCAAGGCTAGAAGATGATTGAAAAGACCCTGAAACTGAGAAGCAGCACGGTGGCCAAGGCCATACAGCGGTTTAATAGGACAGGTTCTATTCAGAACAGGCCTTGCCATGATCAACCAAAGAACGTGCACGTGCTCAGCATCATATCCAGAGGTTGTCTTTGGGAAAATAGATGTATGAGTGCTGCCAGCATTGCTGCAGAGGTTGAAGGGGTGGGGGGGGGGGGTCAGTCAGTGCTCAGACCATACGCCTTACACTGCATCAAATTGGTCTGCATGGCTGTCCTCCCAGAAGGAAGCCTCTTCTAAAGATGATACACAAAAAAGCCCGCAGTTTGCTGAAGACAAGCAGACTAAGGACATGGATTACTGGAACCATGTCCTGTGGCCTGATGAGACCAAGATAAACTGATTTGGTTCAGATGGTGTCAAGCGTGTGTGGTGGCAACCAGGTGAGGAGTACAAAGACAAGTGTTTCTTGCCTACAGTCAAGCATGGTGGTGGGAGTGTCATGGTCTGGGGCTGCATGAGTGCTGCCGGCACTGGGGAGCTAAGTTCATTGAGGGAACCATGAATGCCAACATGTACTGTGACATACTGAAGCAGAGCACGATCCCCTCCCTTCGGAGACTGGGCCCCAGGGCAGTATTCCAACATGATAACCCCAAACACACCTCCTGGATGACCACTGCCTTGCTAAAGAAGCTGAGGGTAAAGGTGATGGACTGGCCAGACCTAAACCCTATTGAGCATCTGTGGGGCATCCTCAAAAACGGAAGGTGGAGGAGCGCAAGGTATCTAACATCCACCAGCTCCATGACATCGTCATGGAGGAGTGGAAGAGGACTCCAGTGGAAACTGGTGAACTCCATGCCCAAGAGGGTTAAGGCAGTGCTGGAAAATAATGGTGGCCACACAAAATATTGACACTTTGGGCCCAATTTGGAAATTTTCACTTAGGGGTGTACTCACTTTTATTGCCAGCGGTTTAGACATTAATGGCTGTGTGTTGAGTTAATTTTAGGAGACAGCACATTTACACTGTTATACAAGCTGTACACTCACTACTTTACATTGCAACAAAGTGTCATTTTTCAGTGTTGTCACATAAGATATAATAAAATATTTACAAAAATGTGAGGGGTGTACTCACTTCTGTGAGATACTGTATATTGAAGCTTTTAAAGCTTGCAGTTCACACTGCTTTTTCACAAGCTGAAGCCACTGCGAAATATGCATTAGGCCTCACTTGCAATTGTTGGGGTGGCTGAGCTGTGTTTTTACTGCCCCTCAACCGCTCCCCTTTTTTCTGTGGAGGACGCAGCCAGAGATGTATACATGCCGAGGCTATGATGCTCTGCATCCTCACAAGATTACACCCCCCCCCCCCATGCTTAGTAGGCTGTACTACCCATTGAGCATGACCACTTCAACTTAATGGTGCCATGCTGCAACTGTGCACAAAGCATGCAGTTGTCCAGTACTTAAGGGGTCAAAATAAGTGTTGAGGATTCTTCTTCACAGCTTGTCTATTTTCTGTCGCACTTCAGACAACAGGGCAAGTTTAAGCAAGGCTTCATTACCAGCTTAATACTCCTGGTGGTGTGTTTTAGTATTCAGAGAGTTGATGCCTAGACAGAGAGAATATTAAAAAAGCAAACCGTTTGAAAAAGAGGGAGAATGAATACGTTCCTGGTAAAGAGAGACTTTATAAGCATAGAAAGGTTTTGAGGAGGTTGTGAGAACAAAAAAGCTGCAGCTTGCAGTTACAATAGGAAGAAAACATAAAAGTGTAGTATTGCCCACATAAACCAGTGACATTTCTTTTTTTAAACTGCATGTTAGCAAGTCTGATTCGTAGGCATTTCCACATTTTCCAGTTGTTTAGAATAATGCCACCCGGTCAAAAAGCAGATTATTAATATGCTATGCAAAGTGGCTACAAATGCCAGGTGTAAGTTGCTAGTACTGTATATCCATATTTACATTTGTTCACTACTTTATATAAATATTTTGTGCCCCCTTTGGTGACAGAAAATTATTGGAAATCCAAAATGTTGGTATACCTTCTCCCTTTAATATGTAAAGCGTGCAAACTGTTGGCATAAAATAAATCCTGTACAGTAGAAGAATAATGATCCGGTCTAATAACGTTGGTTACAGTTGTCAATGAACAGGAGGTGACAGGAAATCTTGCAATGGGAACACTTGTTCCAGTGACAGCTGTCTAGGAGAGAAATGGTAGGACTGGCTATAGAATTCCAAATTAACCATATTTATGCTACTTACAGCTTTTAAATCTAAAGTACATATAATAAATGACACTGAAACAGATGAGATTACCGTTGCCAGGATAGAACAGTAACCATTATGCCTATGGGCAGATCCTTGAAGAATCTCCCAGACAATGAATACTGGTTGTAAGTTTTCCTTGCTGGTCACTAATGTCCCCATATGGTAGGACAAAGTTTCTTAGAAAGACACAAACACACTTATACATTTAATAGAGTTAAAAAGGTACATACCGGCATCTGGCTTAGCCATTTATAAGGAAGCCATGGCAGAGCCAAGTACAGCCGAATGCACCTGCACTGAATACATGGGAGAACTCCAGCGGGAGTACCTGCGATTAGCTGCGGGAGGAAGCCCGATTGAAAACTTTGGGAGGTTCCGACTCCCACAGCTAATCGCTGCCAATCACTTAATCACATAAGCGATTACATGCAAGCGGCTGCAATTAGCTGCGGGAACCAGCAGCCTCCCACGGCTTTCAATGGGGCTGCCTCCTGAAGCCAATCGCAGGAACCCCTTCTGGAGTTCTTGCATCTATATCAGAGTGTGACTGCATCCTTAAACACCTTTGTATGCACAGAGCTTACACTTCATTATGATCCAATGCAAATACATTATTTCTTTAACTACTTTACGAACACTGTACATTTAAAATGGCAGAGTGGTATCCGTGGTGTTCTAGAGTGCCATTTTATATTGGCACAGTATTTACATTGTGTGTGCACGTCTGACATTAGACAACACAGATCAAGGACCAAGCACATAGAGCCAGTTAGAATGGTCCTGTGCCTTGTGATCGCTTCACTATGAAGACCAATTACAAATGTCAACGGTACCAATGTTTACATTTGAAGGCCCTCATCTCACAACAGGTGAAGGGGAGGAAAGATGATCCTATGAATTAAGATTTAATCCATAAAATGAAATGTATGCAGCAGTAGAATTCTATAGTGTGACGTATTTTAATGTGGATCTGTTTAACCCTTTCACCATCTCCCCTTACAATTCATTTCTATCCTGTGGGTCAATGTGACCTGTATGTTCATGCCTCCCTCTGTGTAAGACTTGCACATTGCACCATTACCAAGAGAACGGTAATGTCAGGTGGGTTCATACTGTCCTGACAGTTTTATTTGCTACAAAATTAAGGGAAAGTGTTTTTTCCTCAAAATTGTTGGTCTTTTGTCTTTATATAGCAGGAAAGAAGAAAGCCAGTGGTTATTAAATACCACCAAAAATCTATATCGGTCTCAAATAAAAGGTTATAAAAACAAATGAGTACAGTGTTACCTGACATAATTGTCAGTCAAACTATCACAGCTCCACATCGTCAGGAAACAGCACAGCAGAAAGATTCACCCACCCTCCTCAAATGTGTGGATGTGGGAATAAGATCTTTTTCTTCATTCAAATGAAAAAAAAATAATAATATTATGAATGTATGGGCTGCCCAAGAATGGCCTAGAAATGAAGGGGTGGAACCACAGATGGCCAGATTCTGCTCTTCCATTTGTCCTTGTGACCATTGCCACAGACTTCATACTTTTATAGTTGTCACCTGAACAGAAGTGGAAGGAGAGATTTCCAATGATGACACCGATTACTAGAATTGTTTAGGGAGATTATGGCTGCAGAGACTCCCTCTTACAAGCAGCTGTGTCTTTGTGACAGGAAATCCAAATCAATCTCCTCACCGAGACAGGAAAGAAAAAACTGATAAGGGTTTATGTAAGGGGATTTGTTTTAATTGCTTTAGAATAGGGAATGATTCAAAACTGACGTGTTATCTTTTGCTGACTGTGTCCTAATAGGGAGAATTTGTTAACTTCCTGTTCTGGAGACAACAGCAAAGGAAAAGAAATATCTCCAAGGTAAACAAAAATTCTATTTTAGAGTCTCCCGATTGGAGGATTTTTGCTCACTTCTTGCATTTCCCATTCTTATTCTGTCTATACATGTATAGGTTTCTTTCATTCAGGCTGCAGGGCTGAACAAAAGAAATCAAAGCGATTCCTCCATTCCCACTCACAGTGCAAAATCTCCCTGGATGAATCTCCTGCTGCAAGTTTTTTTATTCTGACAGCTGTCGCTCTTGACAATCTTCCACCTGGCTTGTGTATGGCCAGCTTTACAGTCATGATGATAGAGAGGAGAGAATCTTCCCAACAGGGACACAAGCTGCAATAAAACTTGCCAAAGGTTCTAACTCTCCCCTTAAAGTGCATGTCTTAATTACAAAGGATTAGAGTCCTATCAGGTTTTACTGCTATTCAAGGCTCTGTTTTTCTATGCGATTTCCACTTGCTGTCACATTAACAATGGGTTCAATAAGTGAGAGTAAATTTTCAGCAACAAAGAAATTTTTTTTTTTTTCAGTAAGGCCCTGTTCACAGCCTGCATTTTGAGATCTCAGGCAGAATTGCTGCGATTCTGCCCATGATCCCAATTCACATTGCAAAAACGCACCACATGAGTTCAGGTGCAATTCATTTTCAATGGCACCTAAATATGGTGCAGTTTTGCCACAACTGTCCCATGATAAATTGATCAGCAATCACGGCACACTCCTTTTTGGGTGCCGAGATTCGTAGTTTGCCACAATTTATCACACGACAAACACTGTAAAATCACGCCGGGTTTCAGTGCCCAAAACATGCATGGTGCATTTTGTCACTATTGCAGTGCAATTTGGGATTGTGGGGAGAAATGTAGCGATTCTGCATGAGACCACAGCACACCAGATGTGAATGGGGCCTCAAGAAGAAGGTGGTACAATGCCCTTCCATTGAATTGCAGATTTTCCTTTGCTTTCGGTCTGTTATCAGGACAGCGAGAAAAAATTTCTCTAAGCTTCAATAAATGATTTCTGATCAATAGATCTATAAAAATCGACAACACTTTAGATTGATATGCTGTACACAGGAAAGTAGATTTAATCTGTTTTCACCATAATAATCTCATTATCTGATCGACTGAAATACAATTGATTTGATGAACAAAGCATCTCAGTGCTGCTAAATAAAGCAATGTGGTCTATAATTTCCACCCTATCTGATCGGCTCAGTTTGATCAAATCCAATCTAGATTGAGTCTAAATTGATTGAAAGGGAAGTTATACCTATTCGATTGTTAGAAAAAGATATTGTTGTGATTGAAATACACATCAATCTGATAATATTCGATAAATAGATATACCTTAAATCCTATAAGTAAATCATTAAGGGCTCAGGGGAGTGCCGAGACACATCCTCAGTTCTGAGCCACTGGCTGCTGTGTGTGAATCCACATCGGAGCGGTGTACAAGCAGCCCACAGAACTGGACACAGAGGCAACAGCTGCATGGACACGGTTGCATGTCAAAATTCCACATGCGACCGTGTTCATGCAGCTGCTGTGCCTGCATCCACTTCTGTGGGCTACCTGTACACAGCTCCTAGGTGGGTTCACACACAGCCGCATGAGGGATGGAGACAAGGGGGGGTTTATTTACTAAAGCTGGAGAGTCCAAAATCAGACTCCCTTCTGCATAGAAACCAATCAGCTTCTAACCTCAGCTTGTTCAATGAAGCTTTGGCAATGAAACCTGGAAGCTGATTGGTTTCTATGCAGAAGTGAGTCTGATTTTGGACTCTCCAGCTTTAGTAAATAAACCCCTCTGTGTCTCAATAAGCCCAAAAGCTGGCCATACATGAACAGATTTTTTTTATTGAACAACCGTACAAACATTCATACAAAATTTCCTTTCAGTACATTCAATGGCACGGCACCTCATTTGAAAGTACTTCAAAAGCATTTCTTTTTAAAATTCAATTTTGGAGTGAATGGACTGCAAACGAAACCACATTCACTGTTAGAAATTGGTCATTCACTTTTCCATCCTGCTCCTTCAAATTTTCTCATCACTGTGATCAAACGCAAAACCCCACTAATAAGAAAATCAAAAAATATTTAAACAAAATTTCTACTAGTGTATGTCCAGCTAAAGTTCTGTCACCCCACTGGAGCAAAATGCCTTATAAACAGTATAGTAGGGAAATAGCATGTCATTGACTTTGCCAACAACAAAGGCTTATGCTGGAAACCAAGCAGCAAAAGTAAACAGATAAGGTTGCAGCACAATTGAGGAGAAAAAAAAAAAAAAAAAAAAAACACATAACACCACACCCACACTTGCTGGACGGCTCTTGGCGAGGACCTGTTTCAAGGTAAAAGGCGGAAGCTACTTTTGTTGTAACTGCATAATGAGGGAACACAACTATTTCTCCATCATCCCAACAGAAGCATACATAACTGACTTTAAAACAAATTTCCTCAGGAATTACTATCTCCATTGCATAATAATGGCATGAAAAAAAACTAAATAAAACAAAACCAAACCAAAAAAACACACACACACACACACACACACACACACACAAAAACATAAAAAACAAACAACCACCACACATTTACTATGGGTACTTTAATAGCACTAATATCTATCTATCTATATATCTCTCTTTCTCAGCCCCTGTCCTCAAGGAGCTTACAACATACACATATTAGGGTCAATTTAGACAGGAGCCACTTAATGTACTAGCATGTCTTTGGAGGTGGGAGGAAACCGGAGTACTGGGATGAAACTCAAACATAGGGAGTATAATCAAACTCCAGACAGGTAGTGCCATGGCTGGGATTCAAACCACGACCCTAAAGCAGAAGGGCTAATGATTTCAAAAACTCCCATTGTAAGCCTAGTAATCTAAAGTGTATGTAAACCCCAACAATTAACTATTTACAAGCTCCCTGTAATGTTAATTGTAGAGTTGAAAGTGTTTTGTTACAGCCATTTCATAAGTGCAAAGTTACAAAAATCTTGTGAGTGGATAACTCCCTGTGCTCTTATCAGTTGCATTGTTCACAGCTATTAATGTAGATTAGAAAACACCTACCACCTATGTTAAGGGATGGGTGTATTCTGTAGTCCTGTCCTTAAGGCAGGCCATAGATGGGCCATTTATTGGCCGAATTTTCGGCAGATAAACGAAAAATCGGTCGGCCCCGTTGCCGATGCTGCCACCAAATGTCCATGAAAAACGTTTTTCGCGGATTTTCCACCATGACTGATAAAACTAAAACGAGAAGATCCGCGAAAAATGGCCAACGGGCTGGCCCCACTAACGGTGTGAATAGCAGCCGATTTTTCGTGCGGACGAAAATTCGGCCGATAAAAGACACGTTTATGGCCTGCATAAGGTGACAAGGCTGCAGTGAATGAGAAGTGGTCACTCTAGGACAGGAACTATGTTACTGGCAGAATCACCAGATGAAATATAGAAAAAAAAGCCTGAAAAAGAAAATGAATGCAGCCACCACATCTATGAAACTGCAGTATATTACATTTCTGTTATTTGGTCTAGATACACTTTAATATAAAACATTTCAAGTAGCAAGTTGCACTGAAACCTAAAAGATCCCTAAAACAAAAAGTAGGAGAAGCCCCTTGTCCTTATTTGGAGATTTGCAACTTTTGGGAGCTTGCGTTAAGAGAAGCTTTAGTATTCTATATATCTATCTATATCATGGACATCAGTCCCTAACCCTCAAGCGGCATACCATCTAAGGTCCCTAACTTACATTCATACAGACACATACTAGAGCCAGTTTATACAGGAACCAATTCATGCATGTCTTCAGAGTGTAGGAGGAAACTGGAGTCCCCGGAGAAAACCCACACAGACACAGGGAGAACACGCAAACTCCAGGCAAGGGGTGCTGTTGCTGGGAATTGAAACAACGGCCCTAGTACTGCCAGGCGGAAGTGCTAACCATTTAGCCACTGTGCTGCCCCTAGTAGTGTTGTTTTAAAGTCCAACTCCAGCCAAAATGTTTACTTGGTTTTATAGAGCAAAGAAAGGGATAAACTGGGTGCACATGGATTGAAATTAAGCTGGGACTTTCCCAATTACAATCTGTGTGTGGCCTTCCCTGTCCGACAGAAGTAGATTGACTTCTGTCGAATGGAACTGCTGGAACGCGGTCACTCGATCAGCCATGCTGCCAATCGGATGCAGCGGTGATCAGTGTATTCTGAAAGTAGAAGAGTCCCACTGTCAGAACACAATGGCACAGTGGGGACAATTCTTTTTGTGCATGGGGGAATCTGTTCAGCCCACCAATTAAAAACACAAGAAAAAAAAAAACAAAAAAAACACTTGTATATACCTAGCTTCAGAACCTCTGGTAGGCTTTAAATTCCGTGTGAGGAAAGGCTAGAACTTCAGACTATTTTCCTCTAAGCCTTCCTGACCTGCTGACACCCATTTCTACAGGTGTCTGTAGGAAAGAGTAAATTCTCAATTCTCAGACAGACAAAAAAAAAAACCTAATAGAACCATTACTTTTCTAACTCTACCAAAAATTTAAAAACAAAATTGGTTGAAGTTAGGCTCTAATCTAGACCTCTATAAAGAAAGTCGCATTATTTGGCAATTTTCCAAACACTGGCAGGTCACTAGACACTGCAGTCTTTTCCTGCACACAATCATTATCTGTGATCACCTGGGCAGTAAAAAAAAAAAACACAGTTTCCGCAACTTGACCGCTAATTCTACTAACAGCCAACTTATGTGCCTGGAGCACATGGACACCAATTTACAGCACACTGGAAATCCTTTACCAGTTTCGACTGTGAAACCAGCATGATGAAGAACGATAAAACTATACAAGACTGCATTCATACTGAGGAGGTGTAGTATGACCACACCACAGCTGTAGTGCAGCGTACTGGAGGGTAAGCTGTGCTTTCCTATAGAGTTCTATGTCCCGCAGTTTTGGTGCACTTTCTGAAAGCACACCAACTCCAGCATGCAGGACCGCACCGCATCAGTATGAAAAGGGGCCTAATACCAGGGTTCTTTTGTATTACAGGTTACAAAACGCTCTCCTAAGCAAAATCAGAAATGATTTACAATCCCCCAAATCCAAAAAAGTTGGGAACACTTTGTAAAATCTGCATAAAAACAGAATGGAATGATTTGCAAATCTCAAACCCATATTTTATTAATAGAAAACATCAAATGTTTAAACTGGGAAGATGTACCACTTTAAGAAAAAAAGTAATTTGGAAATTGATGGCAGCAACAAGTCTCAAAAAGTTGAGGCAGGGCAAAAAAAAACAGGCACAGTAAGTGCTACTGACAAGGAAGAGCTGGAGGAACATTTTGGGTATATAGGGTAATTGGTATCAGGTCAGTAACATGATTGGGTAAAAAAAAGTTCATCTTAGAGAGTCAAAGTGTCTCAGAAGTAAACATTCACCAATCCGTGAAAAGCTGAGAAAATTTGTCGAACATTTTCAGAATAATGTTCCTCAATGTAAAACTGCAAAGATTTTAAATATATCATCTGCAGTACATATCAAAATATTCCAAGATTCAGAAGAAATCTCTGTGCACAAGGGACAAGGCCGAAACACAATACTGAATGCCCGTGATCTTCGGCCCTCAGATGGCACTGTATTAAAAATGGGCATGATTCTGTGATGGACATCACTACATGGGCTCAGGAACACTTCCAGAAATCACTTTCTGAACACAGCTCGCCGTGCCATCCAATAATGTGAGAAAAGCTCTTTCATGCAAAGAAGAAGCCATATTTGAACATGATCCAAAAACGCCACTATCTTCTCTGGGCCAAAACTCATTTAAAATGGTCTGTTGCAAAGTGGAAAACTGTTCTGTGGTTAGATAAAGCAAAATATGACATTTTTGGCAACCATGGGAGCCACGTGCTCAGGACTAAAGAGTTCAAAAGCCTGCATCTCTTATGGTATGGGGGTGCATTAGTGTGTATGGAACGGGTAGCTTGCACATCTGGAAAGGCACCATGAAAGCTGAAAGATATATCTAGGTTTTAGAGCAGCATATACTCCCATTCAGACAACATCTTTTTCAGGGAAGGCCTTTTATATTTCAGCAGGACAATGTAAAACTGCACACTGCATCTATGACAAAAGCATGGATACATAGTAGAGGAGTCCGGCGGCTTAACTGGCCTGCCTGCAGTCCAGACCTTTCACCAACTGAAAATATTTAGAGTATCTTGAAATGAAAAATATGAAAAGATACAAAGACCCAGGACTGTTGAGCAGCTAGAATCCTATATCAGGCAAGAATGGAACATTCCTCCTCCCAAAACTCCAGCAACAGGTCTCCTTAGTTCCCAGACATTTACAGAGTGTTGGTAAAAGAGATGATGCTACACTGTAGTAAACACAGCCCTGTCCCAACTTTTTTCAGACGTGTTGCTGCCATTAATTTCAATATTACCTTATTTTTTCTTAAAACGGTACATTTTCTCAATTTTAATCTTTGATATAGGTTTTGTATTACTACTGTGGATAAAATATGGGTTTATGAGATTTGCAAATCATACATTCTAAAATGTAGATTTTACAGTGTCCAACTTTTTTGGAATTGGGGTTATAAATAAAAACAAAAAAGGTAAAGAGAAATGAAGGTCCCGTTTGGTTCTACTAACATAATAAAGAATGGGGACCTATAGAGAGAAAAAAAAAAAAAAAAACACACACACATTCTATACTTTGAAGTCACCTGTCAGTTTCACAACTTCATGGCCAGGACGACAACGTCAATACATTACCTTCGTTTTACTATTAACACTTCTCTTGAGGCCTATGGAATTCCTTATCTTCAGCCCCATTTCAAACAGTCCCCCAGTGAAATACAATTTACATGAAGAAAGATGCTTGATTATCAAATTAATAAACAGGATCATTTTACAAAAATATGCATTTGGCAGCAAGTTCAATCAAAAGAGCAAAAAAGTTATATATAACCCCAACTACCTTCCAGATACCGACTGCCACCAGCACACTTAGGTAAACACAATGAACACTTTTGAAAAGCAACGTTCACAGAATCATTTTGAAAAGTGCTGTTAACATTTTGTCTCAGTCGTAAAGGCATGCCGATATGTACGCATACCAAGGAGTTACATGCAGCTCAAGACCTACAAAACACACGAAAACTCGTACGTCACCTAGCAGGGTACAAAAACTTTGATCCCACCGCACATTAACAGTAGGTCATTCAAAAGAATCCGTGAAATGAAACAGATTACAGACCTCATGAGAAAGCAGGGGGTTCGTACAAGAGTCAGGATGATCACGACGCTTGGCTGCTATGTCCTCCAGCATGGCTTTTCAAAGCAGAATCCCACTCATGTAAATAAAAAGGCTTCAGCCAGATTTCTTTTCTTTTTTTTTTTCTTGTAATCCGTCAGTCCAGACTTTGTGGCAAGGGGGGGGAGGTACACCTACTTTGCTCGCTCACGTTCCCTTCTTGACTAAACTCAAAAGCAGGAAGTTACCACCCTGCAATATCACGCAGGGAGGAGAGGCTGACCTGTCCCCTCCTCGCTAGGGCAGGTAATGCTGGTGAGACACAGGCTGACATCATGGCATTCTCCACCAGTGTACAGCAGCCAGGATGCAGTTCTCGCGAACACACACACACTGCTTCAGAGTAAGAGAAAGGTAATTCTTCCTTCCCAACCCCCTCATCCAAGCCAAGTTCTGCTCCTCCTCTTCCTATAGAGGACACTAAAGCTTTGCCTTGTCTGACTGTTGAATCTTGTGCAACAGAGCAGAGAATAAGGAGGGAACTGGAGGATCACATTATTTGCATTAATCCTCACAAACAATCCCAACAATAGTCAATGACCTATGATTGTGTACGGAAAACACGCACAGTACTGTGTGAGAGATGATCTATAAGCCAGGAGACCATGAAAAGTGCTAGCTAGATTACAAATTAATTCAGATTTCTGATATCCTACAGAGAGGAAATTTCATTTCCATTATAAATCTAGATCACATTTTAATTCTCTACTAAACAGACATCACAGCTCATTAATATAGATGTGGCTACTAAGAAGTACAGTACATCAAATAAACATTGCCGATTGGAAAAACACTCTGGGAGCCATAAAACAAACAATACTAGCTGCATTCTCAAACGGTTTTAAAACTTAAAATCGGTATTAAAGAAAACATTTGTTATATTGCAGCTTACCAGTTCTTAGATTGGATGGTCAGAATGAATCAGATTTGTGCGACGGAAAGATTGTATTATATGCATATAGATATGATGGAGAAGTATAATATAAAGTGGAAAAAATGGGAAGAATATAGAGAAAAAGTGAAATATATGATGATGATGATTTATACCCCTCGAAATAAAAATGGATTTTAGAAATGGTTTTTAAAGAAGAGAAATGCAGAGTGTGGGGGGGGGGGGGGGGAGGAAGGGTAGGGGAAGTGGGATATAGATAAATTATGTCAATAAAAATATATCGATTTGAGGTCTTTTTTTTTATAGAAATAGGTGTTTGTGATTTGTATTTGGATGAAAATTAATAAATATTTATAATAAAAAAAAATAAAAAAATGTGATGGCTGCAATCATTTTCTTTTTTTTAGGCTCTTGATTCTTTTTTTTTTTTCCACCTGGTGATCAGACCAGTAAGTCTGTTGTTTAACAGAACAAGCTGTCCTGCAGACATAGCAGTGAGGGCTGTTTCACACCTGTTTGATTCACATGTGATCCGGGTGCAGAACCATTTCAGCCCATTCATTTGAATGGGCTAAAGTTGTGCCAGACCAAACCAGAAGTAGTGCGTGCAAAAAGAACGCACAGCAACTGGATCACATGGTACTACTGTGACCGGGTGCAGGCAAACACACTGCGTTTGTGACCTGCATTTGGGTTGTCATCAAGTTAATACTGACACCTGCTGCAGATCACAACTGCAGTGGCTTTTGAATGTGGTTTGGGAAACGCACATGGAACACAGGTTTCCTGCACTGCATTTTGGTTAACATACCCTTACAGGGATGAGTCGAAACATTTAACAGCGGCAAAATGCTTACAATGATCAGCTTTTATGTAAAACATTTATCCCAAAAAGAACAAAACTGTTGCTGTAACTGCCAAGTGTAAGCTGGGGGTTTGGCTTCAATTTGTTAGTGTATTTAAATCTGCTAGTACATCTAACACTCCCCTTACCCCCAGACTGACAATGTTGCGGTCATAAGATGTTTTTGTTGCTCTTCTATCCAGCGTGTAGGCACTCTAAGTGCCCGTTCACACCAGAAGGTGGTACAGGAAAGGTGATTCCATGTGCATTTTCTGCACCTCACATGAATGCACAGCTCTTACAAAGTACGCAAGAGTGCCAATTAATGGTTACTGGTAGCCCAAGCGCATCTCACAAATTAACTGTTTGTGGTCACCAAACCACATACTATCGCAGTACCATGTTTGGTGTGGTGCAATTTGCAAAAATAGTGCTTCATCTTCTTTTGCACATTCAGTTTTGCAGCCCAGCCAAATGAATGGACTGTCAAAACCAAATTATGAAGGACTGAGAAAAACACACGCATTCCAGTATGAACCAGCCCTAAAACAAGTGTTGTTGGCCAGATCACTAGGTGACCATAGGCAACATAGAAAACAAAAAAAAGAAAGAAACCCGAAACGCAGCCGCAACATCGAATGACTGGCAAGCTGCAATATATTTTTTTGGTCTTGGGTTTAACACTGCATTAAACATTCATATTTCTGACCCTTGACCATGTCAGGGTCCTTTCTTCACAATTTAATAATCTGCTTATATTTCTTCTGGCATCAGACAACAGGTTACCTACACCAGTGAACCCAACACATTTAGGCAATGTCACCCATACAAATAATAGAACTGGTAAAACGATTGCTTTCCTAGAAATGAAAGGACTGGTCCTAGCAAAGAATCCGGTCCAATTCAACTAAAGAAACTTTTCTTTCTGGATTCGAATGATTGTTTTCAAGAAAAGAGCCTTTAAAACAACAGAATCGATGATTGCTTACTAGCACATGTATGGCCTATACTATGTTTACTCTTGTACCTTGTAAATCTTACTAAGAAACTGTAAATGCACACATTTCCCCATACATATGTCCAAACCAGTAACAATTCCCAATAGCCCCATTCTGTAGAAGTGGGCACACATCACATGGGTACTGGCTTACAACCGTTCATCGCCACCACACACGGTTCACTTGTTTTAACAGAAGAGTAACAAAACACAGGCAGTAAGTAAATCAGAGGCAGCTCTAGTAAGATTTTATCACATCACTCTCCCTTCCCTGCTTCCTAAAGAATGCTAGAAAGAAAGCTCCCTGCCCCCAGACAGTACATTACAAGAGAAACCAGTTCTCTGCACAACTAGGGAAACAAAAACGCCTTCTTATTGTCATGTGTAAGCTCAACGCAGTGGCAGTGAAGTATATGGTTCTAGTATGTATACTGGTAGTATGCGGAGGACACCCAAATTTAGCTCTCTACTCCTCATCTCACCCCTTCAGTCTCCTCTCATATTACTAACTGATATATCAGCATGGATGTCACTCCACTTCCACAAACTCAATCTTTCTAAAACGGAGCTCATACTATTCCCTCCAGCCGTGCCCCCTCCCCTGACTTCTCCATCAAGATCAATCCCTCCCTTCATGCCAGGGTGCTAGGTGTAACCCTGGACTCCCATCTGTCCTTTCAGCCCCAAATCCAAATCACTGTCCAAATCTTGTAGACTTCACCTCCGCAACATCTACAAGATACGCCCGTTCTTAACCTCTGAAACCACTAAGCAACTTATTCACTCCCTTGTTATCTCTCGCCTTAACTATTGTAACTCCCTCCTCATTGGCCTACCCAATCGCAGGCTATCCCCTCTTCAGTCTATCATGAATGCTGCTGCCAGACTCATCCACCTTACCAACAGCTCCATGTCTGCCATCCCTCTCCGCCAATCCCTCCACTGGTTTCCCATTGCCCAACAAATAAAATTCAAAACATTGACATATAAAGCCATTTATAACTCTGCCGCAAATTACATCACCAATCTTGTCTCCAAATATCACCCAAACCATCCTCTCCGCCCCTCCAACGACCTCCTGCTCTCTAGCTCCCTTGTCTCCTCCTCTCCTGCTCGTACTCAGGACTTCTCCAGAGCCTCCCCCATCCTATGGAACGCTCTACACCAATCTGTCAGACCTAGCATCTACTCTGCCCACTTTTAGGCGATCCCTAAAAACCTATCTCCTCAGGGAAACCTATCCTGCCTTCAGCTAATAACCGAATCCTCCATTTCTCACATCATTCCATTCCCCACAGTTATTACCTCGTCTACCACCAGCCCCTCCGTATTAGATTGTAAGCTCCCAGGATCAGGCCCTCCTTACACTCTTGTATTGAACTGTATTGTTGCCGTATTGTTTCCCTTTATATTGTAAAGAGCTGAGCAAACTGTTGGTGCTATATAAATCCTGTATAATAATAATAAAAGAAGGCCTGGAGCTGCTGATATCCTCCCAATAATCCTGGGAACCCAAACCTGGCTTGCTCTACAATGTAAAAAACAATTTCAGCTCCCTAATCAGCAGATGCCCTTTAGCTTTGTAACTTCCTTAACAGGTTCACGCTAAGCCCTGGGTCACACTGATGCAAATCTGAAGTGGTTCTGATGCATTCCAAAACACATAGATTTGCATGTCAAGAGAGATAACATGGCTTTCTATGAAGGTCATGCACATCTATGCATTCCTAATGCAATTTCCAAAAGGGTCCTGTGTGTGTTTGGTGAGGTGTGGTGTGTTTTTGAGCCCCACAGACTTGAATGGGAACAGCAATGTAAAGGCATAGGTGTTCAAATGCAATGCAAGATACACCCATTTCTAATGTCACAAAATTAGCCAGAACAGAAATCGCAGCTTTGTAAAAACGCATCAGAATCGATGCAGAATCACACAGAAATCGCACTGCATCAGTGTGAAATAGCTGTGATGCAAATCTGATGTGTTCCAGATTGCATAGATTCGCATGTCAAGGAAGATAACATGGCTTTCGATGGAGGTCAATCACACCAATGCATTCCAAATGCAATGCGATTTCTAGAACGGTCTGGTTTGTGTTTGATGCAGTACATTTTTGAGCCCCATAGACTTAAATGGAAATAGCAGAGAAAACATATAGGTAAGTGCAAGACACCCATTTCTAATGCCACAAAATTATCCAGAGCAGAAATGTAAAAATCGCATCAGAATTGCACTGCAACTGCACCACATTAATGTGAACCAGGTGAATAATGAGAAATATAGTAATTTTACATTTTTATAATCAACTTTTTTTTCTTTAATTATATTGGTGTGCACTGGCTCTCTATGAAGGAATTTAGTGAAATATATATATATATATATATATATATATATATATATATATATATATATATATATATATATATCTATATATATCTTATCTCACACAAACATACACGGTAAAGGGAACCAATATGCTAATGTATGTTTTTTCACAGCATAGGGACATCATAGGGTAACCCATTCTCCAGTAAGTCTCTTGTACCTTTTTCAAGGGGCGCAGAGCTGGGCAGTTTTTTACCACGTGTTTTAGCACATGACAAAACGTGCATCTGCTAGCTTCGAATGGGGTGCTAGGGGATCCTGGACACGGGTTCTTTTTTTACCTCAATGCAGAGAACGCATTCAGGTAAAAATAAAAAAAATACTTTAGAATCACTATAAACACAAAATTTCAACAGAAAACGTTCCCACATGTGTTTCCACCATCAAAACAAGTAACACAAATAACGCCAAGCCACCTAGCTCCCTCTTCTGCAGCCTCTCAATAGAGGATCTCCTAGCACTCTGGGCTCTCTCTCCCCCCTCCAAGATTTCCAGACTGCAGCAGTCCCCTAGACTCACCTAGTTGGCCCAACTTTCCCAGTCTCTTGGACTCTATAGACGCCTTGACCCTCTCAGTCCTGTGGGTAAGGAATTTCTCCTCCAGCAGGGAGTCCTGTCTCTCAAGTGGTGCACATCCCCTGATGGGAGCCCACGCCTGTCCCCCTGATGGGAGCCCACGCCTGTCCCCCTGATGGGAGCCCACGCCTGTCCCCCTGATGGGAGCCCACGCCTGTCCCCCCTGAGCTATGCCCAAGTCTATCATTATAAGGGCTGTGCATGCCTCGACACACACTCTGCTGGTCTTCAGCAAGACCTGGATAATAGGTGGGATATTTCTTCCCTTCCAATGCATTCTGAATTCTCCAAACTTCACGGCCCAATCTGGGAATACCAAAATCCGGCTGTAAAAACAGTGGTCTACTAAAGCGGATATTCCAGAGTCTCACAAACTTGTGTCCTTTCTACAAAGATTTTCACAGGGTCAGGACCTCGCACTGTCACAATACATATTCTCATTCACTTAGATCCAATCACTATTGGATATAAACTCATCCAATTTTTAGGACTGAATCTTACATGTGGAAGAAATTCCAAGACTTCTGTACAATTCAACCTAATCATAGGAGAATGTATAATAGACTTGTCATTTCTGATGTCAGCTTTCTGAAAGCAGGGAAACAGACCTGCATTGTGCATTCTGGTAGTTACCTATATGCTGTGAAGGGCAATCAGTGTTGCTGTTACAGAGCAGTGAAATGACAGGATGTGAATAACAGAAGTCTAGAGTTTTTTTTCTCCCTGTGTGGCCAAATTGGAAACATTTACTCAGGTGAGTTTGTTCTGCATTGCTCAGAACCAAAACTACAGGAGATAAAGATATACTGGACCTTGAGAACAAGGACTATTTTAAAATAGTTAGCCAGAAGTCAAAAACATGGAATAAGAGGCAAGGAAGCATAATTATATGAAAGGAAAAAAAAAAAACATTTCTAACAGTCCTGTACACTAATGCTAGAGTAATAGTGTGTGGAGTCACTTTAGTACACTGTATTGTCAAGTGATTACTGACCAGCAGCACCTATTCGGTTTACTTTTTTCTTTAAACAGATGACAGCGCCTAGCAGTACACATACCTGTGGTTCAGAGACTCTGGTAGACTACATCAAGTATGACGTAGTCTTCATCAAGCAAGGCCTGCCATGTGCTGAAGAGGAAATTACAAAAAGTGACAAACAGGAAGCACAGTGAATTATCTAGCCTCACACTGTAACAGACTCACCAAGCTCCAATTGCTACATTTATACTACCAAAACAAAATGAAGTTAAAGAAGAGCTCCAGTTATTTTTGTGTTTATTAAAAATCAGCAGCTACAGTTTTTGTAGCTGCTGACATTTAATAAACACTCACTTGTCCCAGGATTCAGCGATGTGCTCACCCAAGCTGTTCCTCCCCTCGGTCTTCTGTCTCTGGCTAACTGTGGGCACTCGGCTTTGACACCAGGTACATGCTTATCCCTCCCCCCAACAAAGTGTTATTTGATTTTGAGGGAGGGGGGGTTTAGGGGAGAGAGGAGGAGATGCTTTAAAAGCCTTGACAGGTTACCACTTTAGATTTACAGAGGAGGTTTTTTTAGAATTAAAGCCAACCATACCGCACCTCGCTATTTGCGTGTGTGCCGAACCGAAACGCGTCTTTGCCTTTGTGCGCAAACATGGGGGGGGCCAGGGCACTTTAAATTCATTTTTTTTTTAAACTGTCACTGCAGGTAAATGTAGGCACCAATAGCTGCTGCCGCTGACAGCCTGTCACTGAACTGTACAGGCTGAGCGGCTGTATAGATTGGCATAGCTGTCAGCCCAGGCAACAGTAGATTTATTGTCACTGGGATTCGCAACATAGCTAAACACCTGTGTAATTAGAGCCCAACTCTTCCAGAAAACAGCCACGACCCTAAGGTGCACGATTCCCTACATGCTCTTCTGTTCAGAGCACCTCTGGAGTGCCTCTAATTGCCTATGGGGGCTGAAGAAACCCCAAACAAACACATACATCAAACAATGTAATGAGGTATTGCTGACTTATCCAGAGGATATGTTACTATGGTACAGTCAAAAAAATACCATGCTTCTATGGACAGCTCCAATAGCACCCCCACCAAAAGTGATTGAAAACATAAAAAAAAAAAAAAAGTTATACTTACCTGCTCTGCATAATGGTTTTGCATAGAGCAGCCCAGACACTCTTCTTCTCGGGACCCCACAAGCACTCCAGGCTCTTTGCCCCTGCCAAGTGCACCCACAGCAGGCCATTTGCTATGGAGGCACTCGCGTGGTGTTGATCCCGAGCTGAGCTCTGTATCTCTACCAATACACACACAGAGCAGCTCAGCCCCGCCCCTCTTCACAGGATTTGATTGACAACAGCAGGAGCCAATGGCTCCCGCTGCTGCCTTAATGTCAAATGAGGAGTGAGAGAAGAGCACCGCGGCTCTGGGGCACAGTGCTGGATTCAGATTGGGCTCCAATAAGTAGAAGGGGAACTGGGAACACACAAAAGGTTTTTTATTTTTCCTTAATGCAGAAAAGGCATTAAGGTAAAAAAAAAAAAAGAAAAAAAAAAACCTACCTTTACAACCACTTTAATAGGGAGGTAAACAATACCCAACACAGAGTGACAACTGTGGGGATATGAAAAAGGCTTCCGAGTGCCACGTCCTAATAAAGCTAATGTAAATCGACCAAAGGGAAAAGGCAAAAAAAAATTGGACTTCATTGGCACTGCAACAATATTCATTAAAATGGTTTCTTTGTTTGAACTTACTGTATACCATTATACAGCAATGCATAAAAACATCTGCTAGGAATGCGAGACCCCCATTGGGGTGATGCATTCTATGTCGTTACAAATATCGTAGATACATAAAAGTTTTGATCCATACAAATATGCCGTATTGCTGTGTAATAGTATACATTCAAATAAAGAAACAATTTTAATGAATATTGTTGCAGTGCCTCTAAAGTCCAGTTTTTGGCCTTTTCCCTTTGGTCAATTTACCTTCACTTTAATAGGGAGAGACATACGTGCACAATCCAGTTACTAATATTTTGGTTGGTTTATACATTTTCTCACATTTGATTTTGCTCTTTTGTTTTTCATCACACCATTTTACTGTCATTTTAAACAGAATATTTTTAATTTACGATTTTTCTTTTAAGACCTAATAAATAAAAAGGTGAGAATGGTAAAAAAAAAAAAAATACAAGAAAGTGTCAAAGTCAGGAACATCATTTACCATGGTGTCTTATTAGCTTCCATTATCACATCACTGTGATAATTAGTTTTCTTTTTTAATGGATTTTTTCCCTGTTTAAAAACAAGTAAAAAGAAATCACTTTTTTTAAACCCAGGCATCACAAATATAACATTTTTTTTTTTTTTTAACACACACAATTTTATTTATATATATATATTTATATTAGAATGTAGGTTAAAAAGCCACTTTTCTGCTGCTCTAACTCTACATTTTATATACAGTCAGGTCCATAAATATTGGGACATCGACAATTCTAACATTTTGGCTCTAAACACCACCACAATGGATTTGAAATGAAATGAACAAGATGTGCTTTAACTGCAGACTGTCAGCTTTATTTTGAGGGTATTTACATCCAAATCAGGTGAACGGTGTAGGAATTACAACAGTTTGCATATGTGCCTCCCACTTGTTAAGGGACCAAAAGTAATGGGACAATTGGCTTCTCAGCTGTTCCATGGCCAGGTGTGTGTTATTCCCTCATTATCCCAATTACAATGAGCAGATAAAAGGTCCAGAGTTCATTTCAAGTGTGCTATTTGCATTTGGAATCTGTTGCTGTCAACTCTCAAGATGAGATCCAAAGAGCTGTCACTATCAGTGAAGCAAGCCATCATTAGGCTGAAAAAATAAAACAAACCCATCAGAGACAGCAAAAACATTAGGCGTGGCCAAAACAACTGTTTGAAACATTCTTAAAAAGAAGGAACGCACCGGTGAGCTCAGCAACACCAAAAGACCCGGAAGACCACGGAACACAACTGTGGTGGATGACCGAAGAATTCTTTCCCTGGTGAAGAAAAACACCCTTCACAACAGTTGTATAGAGCCAAAAATGTTAGAATTGTGTCGATGTCCCAATATTTATGGACCTGACTGTAGCCCATTAAACCTCACGGCTTTTTATTTGGGGTTTCTCAAGTCAACAGAATAAGGACCTGTAAAATTACACAAAATCTCAGTGAAGTACAACATCAAGGGGTAGCAAATAAAGATTTTTATAAAACAGACCTCTACAAAATAACACCCAACTTCCAGTATGAAATTACTACATAAAGGCCACAAACCAGCCAAGACTAATCAATTTGGCAATATACTATTACAAACATGAGACACTACTTTTTAGGGTAATAACACAAATCTACCTTGCAAGTCCAGTTATGCTACATTCCACAGGCACAAACTTCTATTTGGAAAATAATAATAATAGATCACTGATAGAAATGACACACTGATTACATAGAGCATTAGGAATTTTAATATAAGTTGATTGGCTAGAAATGTACGCGGCATTTATTTCTGGGTACCCCTTACCATGGCACATTTACTTACACTACTCAAACCTAATATTCACAGAGCAGTATAAACAAGGTAAATATAATAATATCTCACATCCCTGGAACAGGAAACACTAAAAGGGGCCTCTTTCTTTGGACCGAGTCACACCATTGTATTATGACAAGATGCAAGTTACCACAGAGCACGTTACATGTGTTGGTGCACTGAGGAGACATTCATTGTGAATGGCACTGCAACTTTAAAACCCATGCGCTAACACTGCAATAAAATGCTGCTTAACCTACTTTCAAGTGGTTTGCTGTGCTACTTTCAATGGACTGTTTAATGCACCACAACCAAGTGACAAACCATGCAAAGCTTTGTGGGGTGAATGGGCCCCAACTGTAATGTAGCATCCAAATGAGGATCTACATAGCCTCTTCCTGAAATAAAATGGTAATTTCAAACTTATGGCACCAAGTCTCTTCTTTTTAGCAAAACCTTTTTGTCCACTTTAGATAAGACCGCAACTATTGGAGTCTGAATAGTTAGGGCCCTTTCAAACGGGCGGTTTGTATTCTGATCAGCAGGGTATCCACTCACAGATCCTTTGCTGATCAGAGCAGAGTGCTCCATGGGTGCTCAGGAATAAATAGACTCTGCTGTCCGTTTACACCCGGCTGCCTCCAATCTGGTCTACCCAAAAAGAAGAGAACAAAGTCCACCTCCATTTTTTTTTTAGTGGGCTTGATCCGTGAAGAAGTCCATTTACATCCGCCGGTCCATAGGAATGCATGTACCATCTGCAGGTCTGCCTGAAAAACTGCCAGCCGAACCTGCTCAGATCACCTACGTGAAAGGATCCTAAACATCTGCAGGTTCATCCTGAAGCAGAACTAACTGAAACCGTAGAGAGTGCCAATACTAAACTCTAAACCTGAAAATGCTAGTTACAGGTAAATATCTGCAGACCTCAATCAGCTTATTCCTAACTCTCAGAATCGAATGATACGTGTCCTGGCTTCCAAGATTCCAAACCACCCCAAAAGCCAAAATCCTGACTTATTGCACACCTATTGGCAAACCCCTAAGTTCTCCATCCATTCTTTCAGAGAAACCCCTGAAAGGAAGAGCAATTCTGCATTACTTTTTCTCTGTCGGTTTCTGAAATAAACAAAATCTGCTCAGGCAAATGTAGCTGTCAGCTGGGGGCGGGAGAGATGTACCCACCAGGGTCCCAACCAGTGATCTTGGCCCAGCTTGAGACGGAATCCTGCAGCGTTCAAGTTAGAAAAACCTCCCTGTGCAGTAATGAGTACCTCCGACAGCCTAAGGCACTTGTTATCCTCTAGCACATCAGAGACCGTATGATGATTGCAAGCAAACCTCGAAATCAGAAGCACTGCTTATTTTTTTAAAGCGGTTTACAGGAATTCCTACAAAACGATGATCATTCTACAACATCCAAAATGTCCTGACCTGATCTATCAGTGAAAACAGTAATTACACAGCTACTTATTGCCACTGTAAGCTTTTTTATATATGTGACGAACGTAAAAATATAAGTATACCCAAAAGGGCTTTGCTACCTTATGGTATGCAAACTGAATATATGGTCTAAAGATGTCCATTTATAGTCAGGGATGTCTGGCAAATCTTTCACCCCAAAGGGGAAAAAAAAAAAAAATTTCACAAAAAATGTATTCTGATAAGTATATGTAGTTCAGCATAACAAAGCAAAATATTTAGTTTCCTCCAAAAGCCATAATACATTCCTCTGAGGCAGGCCTCTCATCAAAAGCTATGGCCACCAAACATTCCTCCTGGAGTGTCAAATGCCTGGATCCCTACTGAGCAATGTATCTCCATCTACTGACCCCTACATTACTACAGCAAACCCGGTGTTCCCAAAGCACATGTTCATGCAGAATGGCTGTACACATAGATGGGTGCTGCAGCGACCACCGGCTGGAAACCAAAGGCATTCAAAGTGAAAGTATGTCACCAGCACACCAGGGATCTTCAGAATGGTTGATAAGCTTTATTAAGTGATCACATCATAACAACTGAAGCAACATTTTGGAGCTTGGCAAGACCCCTTCACCAGGCATGTGAGCACGTTCCTGATGAAGTGGTCCTGTGTGCCTCCGAAACGTTGCTTCAGTTGTTATGATGCAATTGCGTAATAAAGCTCACATTCTCTTCCTCAGAGCTGGTTGGCTCTGAGGAAGAGGTTGTGTCCTCGAAACGCGTTAGCCAGTTGGTCATCCAGGGTTCCATCGTATGGACTCAGATGTTGTTTGGATCATACACCTTGTTCAGTTTGACATGCCTGTGTTATTATGTCCATTGTGAGTATGATACCTATTTTTGTTTCTTTAATAAATTATTTTAAACGATAATGCACTAGGTCGGTGCGCCCTTTTTCTGTTTCTCCATTTGTATCCAGTGTATTCGGACCACCCCGGTCTGTTGAGGGCAGCAAGCAGTGCATATTCCAGAAAATTCCAGAACATTCCAACCGCTCTGTTGAGGGCAGCAAGCAGTGCATATTCCAGAAAATTCCAGAACATTCCTATTGGGTCTACTGAGTCCTTTCCTAGCGCAGGAGTAAAGTGTTTGTGTTGGATTTGCCACATCAGAATAGTATTAGATCTCTTATTTTTGGTAGCAACCATGCTGCTTCAATGGAGCTAACCATTATAAGAAGCCCAGGAGGTATTGTAAACTGTCCCAGTGCCTGTCACTTTGGCTGGACAGATTGATCTGCACAGAAATGTGGGAAAACGAACACTAAAAAAGCAAAATAAATGAACAATGTATTCATATACTAAACACTAGTATGTATTAACCTCATACGATTATGAGGATACAATGAGCAGCTGTGCATGGCAACCAATTGGCTTCTTCCAAAGCTTAACTGGACTGAAGATAGCACCTGACTGGTTATTACAGCTACCCCAGATTCTGTCTGCCCTGATTTTAGCAAATTTCCCCAGTGTTATTTATTGACATAGTAAGGGAACTAAACCCTCCTATGCTTTTCAGCCAAGGAAGTGGCCATTTTAGCCTCTGTTTGATCTTCAACTGCCATGATGCTGCACATGTGATCAGTTGAGAAACATTTGATGGCTTGACGGTTTGGTTGAGAGCACACGCAAATGTGACAGTTACATTCCCGGCACATGAATGTTTTTTGAAACTTGTGTGTTTCACCCAAACATGACAGGAGGTTAAAGTGGAACTAAGCCTTCCTTTATCCTTTTCAACCAAGGAAGCTGCCATCTTAGCCTCTGTTTGATCTTCAACTTCCATGATGTTGCACATGTGACCAGTTATGACACCAGACATTTATTGGTTTGACGGTTTGGCTGAGAACACAAGCAAATGTGACAGTTAGCTTTCCCGGAATGCCGAGAAAGGAACTTTTTTTGAAACCATTAAATTGATGGGTTTAGTTCAACTTCAAGGTAAACAGTTTCTCTTCACAAAGCTTTACAGTTTAGTAAATCAGGTCCTAGGAATAAAAATTCTAATCCTAAAAATATTTTCTAAACAGATCATCACTAAACCAACAGCGTCCTATGCAGATGAGGTGAGTAAACATTCCAGAAATTCTATAAGGAGTCACTGGCAGAACATGTCACAGTGGTGATTACAGATTAGACATTTGAGGTAATGCTGTCATACACTGCTCTGTTTTCAACAAGCTAAATGAGAAAAATTCATTAATTCTCCCACCAACAGTATGGCCCTAATATGTGTATGTATGAATAAGAGATAGAGACCTTAGACTGTAAGCTCCTTGATGGCAGGTACTGATGTGAATTACGATATATGAAAAGCGATGCCATAATTGTCAACGCTACATAAATACATCTAAAAAGGTAAAAAGTTAATGGGCAAACCAACACACTATATTGCCAAAAGTTTTGGGACACCGCTCCAAATCATTGGATTCAAGTGTTCCAATCACCTCCAAGGTGTATAAAATCAAGCACCTAGGCATACAGACTGCTTCTACAAACATTTGTGAAAGAATGGGTCGCTGTCAGGAGCTCAGTGAATTCAAGTGTGGCACCGTGATAGACAAATTGCACAGGTAGCAACCTATTTGTGAAAGTTCCATGCCTCTAAATATTCCACGCTCAACTGTTAGTGGTATTATAACAAAGTGGAAGCAACTGAGAACAACAGCAACTCAGCCACAAAGTGATAGGCCATGGAAAATAACAGAGCGGGGTCAGCGCATGCTGAAGCACACAGTGCGCAGAAGTAGCCAACTGTCTGCAGAGTCAATAGCTAAAGACCTCCAAACTTTGTGTGGCCTTCAGATTAGCATGACAGTTCATAGTAGAGAGCTTCATGGAATGGGTCCAATGCAAAGCGTCAGATGCAGTGGTGTAAAGCACATCACCACTGGACTCTAGAGCAGTGGAGACATGTTCTCTGAAGTGACAAATCACGTTTCTCTGTCTGGCAATTTGATGGACATGTCTGGGTTTGGAGGTTGCCGGTAGAACGTTATTTGCCTGACTGCATTGTGCCAAGTGTAGAGCTTGGTGGAGGGGGATTATGGTGTGGGGTTGTCTTTCAGGGGTTGGGCTTGGCCCCTTAGTTCCAGTGAAGGGAACCCTTAAGATGTCAGCATACCAAGACATTTTGGACAATTATATGCTCCCAACTTTGTGGGAACAGTTTGGGGATGGCCCCTTCCTGTTCCAACATGATTGCGCAGCAGTGCACAAAGCAAGGTCCATAAAGACATGGATGAGAGAGTTTGGGGTGTAGGAACTTGACTGGCCTGCACAGAGTCCTGACTTCAACCCAATAGAACACCTTTGGGATGAATTAGAGCGGAGACTACGAGCCAGGCCTTCTCATCCATCGGACATCAGTGCCTGACCTCACAAATGCTCTTCTGGAAGAATGGTCAAACATTCCCATAGACACATTCCTCAACCTTGTGGACAGAATTCCCAGAAGAGTTGAAGCTATTATAGCTGCAAAGGGTGGGCCAACTCAGTATTGAACCCTACAGACTAAGACTGGGATGTCATTAAAGTTCATGTGCGTGTAAAGGCAGGCATCCCAAATACTTTTGGCAATATAGTGTATGTCACCTTGTGTGCTTTAAACACTGCAGCAGCCCAGACTGGTGTGAATGGCCTTAACTACTTCCCGATCGGCCGTTGTATATAAACGGCTGGACGGTGGCACTGCAGGGTGGGGTGGCCGTTTATAAACGGCCTCCCCGCACCCTGCTTGTGCGCGCTCCCTGGGAGCACGCAGCACTGCGATCCGGTGCCCGCTGTGTCCTCCGGACACAGTGAAACACCGATCGTCGGACGGGACCTCTGTACAAGGTCCCGATCATGTGATCACTGATTGGCCAATCAGTGATCACATGCAAAGTAGTAAGCAAGATGTCACTTGTGACATCATTGCTTACTACGTGTGAAATCTGTGAATGATCACAGAGGTCACATAGTACAAGGCTATTCACAAAAGCCTTGTACCATGTGACAAGCTGTGACCAATCACAGCTCACTCAGTACTTCTCAATGAGTGCAAGAATGCAGACAGAGAGAAAGAGAAATTATTGCTTTTACATCCTATATGGGTGTAAAAGCAATCAGTGTAAAAAAAAATCTTCATCACCCCATGGTGACACTGTACTGCTAGGGTGACAGTATGTAAAAAAAAAAAAAATAATAATAATATAAAAAAATAAAATAAAAATGTAAAAAAAAATGGTTAATTATACTTTTTGGTTATAAACCAATTTGGATTTTTTTTTTTTTTACTAAAAAGATAACAGAATACATTTTGGCTAAGATTTATGATGAAATATTATTTATTTGCAAAATTTTATAAAAAAAAACCCACTTTTTTTCAAAATTTTTGGACATTTCATTAACATAGCAAAAAAAATACAAATCCCAGTGGTGAATAAATACCACCATAATAAAGCTTTATCTGTCTCAAAAAAATGGTAAAAAATTCATTTGGGTACAGTGTTGTATGACCGCGCAATTGTCATTCAAAGTGCGATAGCGCTAAAAGCTGAAAATAGCCCTGGTCAGGAAGGGGGTAAAAGTGTCCGGTCTGGAAGTGGTTAAGGCACACCCACTGTGTTACACCTGCCAACAGATACAACATTATCGTTCCAGGAACACTCAAAAACACTTCAAGAAAGCTTTCATGCCACTTTGCTGGCAGTATAGCCCTTTACAAAGTCCTGCACCAGATTTTAAAAATCCTTTACCGCCAGTTTTAGTAGCTTTACCAAAACATGCAACATATTCAGGTAGTTCTTCCTAGCACCATTATAAAGCAGCACTATGGCTGCTCTGAATGAATAAAGAAATACCTCCAGTTTGTAGATAATGAAAATGTAAGTAATTAAGACCAACTCAAACATGACAATGTGAACAGCAATAGCTAGGCCTTGCTTAGCAATGTCCTAGTAACATCCTAGGAGTTTTTAGCTCAGGCTTCATGAGGTACGTAAATGACTTACACCTATAATAGCAAGGGTATTATTCAATTTGTCAAAGCTGCACAGTTTTTTTCTTTATCTACATATGTCCCTTATCTGCATGGGCATTTTATTTTTAGTAAAGGTGAACTAACCCTTTAAAAGGATAAAGTTCACCTTAGGAACATGCTGCAGCATTTACAGACTCTCCCACCCTATCCCCCCATCCTTGTGAAACTGAGCAGGGATCTTCACCCGCTGTTACAATTTAAAAATGCCACGGCCACTCGGGGCTCCACCCACACGGCCGCATCATTCAGTCAACGTTTCCTGTGAATGAATGCCTACAAGAACCATCAGCCATTGCAGCTGATGGTTTGCAGTTCTCATGAACTGTGAGGGCGCTAGTGAGTGCTCTTGCAGTCAACAGATATTCCTGCTCTCAAGTAACTGCCTGCTCATACGAGGTACAGGAAGACAGCGATGCTGAGATTGTACCTGCTATCTGTTGATTGGAGGTGCAATGCTCTGCAGGCTCCTTAGAAAAATACATTTCAGGTACTTCTATAGCGCCATCACTTTACGCAGCACTTTACATATACATTGTACATTCACATCAGTCCCTAACCCTCAAGTGGCATACAATCTAAGGTCCCGAACTCACATTCATATACAAGGGCCAATTTAGACAGGATCCAATTAACCTACCAGCATGTCTTTTGGAGTGTGGCAGGAAACCGGAGTACCCGGTGGAAACCCACACAGGCACAGGGAGAACATGTAAACTCCTGGTAGGAGGTGCCGTGGCTGGGATTCGAACCAACGACTCTAGTACTGCCAGGCAGAAGTGCTAACCATTTAGCCACTGTGCTGCCCCATTCAATTCAAAATCTACAATCTAAGACCCTAACTCACATTCATACATACACACACTAGGGCCAATTTAGACAGGATCCAATTCACCTACCAGCATGTCTTTGGAGAGTGGGAGGCACAGGGAGAACATGCAAACTCCAAGCAGGTGGTGCCGTGGTTGGGATTCGAACAGACGACCCTAGTACTGCCAAGTGGAAGTGCGAACCATTTAGCCACTGTGCTGCCCATAAATAAATTCACATTTGTTTTTTACCTGCAAAAAAAGGGCATTTATTACTTTTTTTTTTTTTCAAAAGGTGAACTTCGGCTTTAAGCAATCAGCAATTTCTGCCTCTCAGGTAAGTTACCAACCAGTGATTTTTTTTTTTTTTTTATGTGTAAGAGCATTCCTTTCCACTGCCCACCAAGCTGTGTACTGTGAGAGCTGAATGTATAGTAATTATTAGCAGGGGTTCCCTGAGATCTGAGTGTTATTTCAAGGATTCCTCAATGACAAAAAGGTTGAGAAGTCCTGTTCTAGAGGGATCCTACAGGTATGATATATTGATATTTACAAGGATCCAAGCCGGACAAATAAAACAATGTAACAATAGCCATACCTGGAATATATCTTTAAGGTGCCTGGAATCGTGGTGTAAGTCACACTGCCCCGCTGTGGTCACAGCACAGTGTACCCGTGGCTTTCGTGTGGGTTACCCACACATTCCCACAGGCCTCTTTCACACCACAAGTGATAAAAACTGATGGAAAAAACATGCAAATTAAAACCACTTTCACACTGATCCGTAACTAAAATGCATATGCTTTTTTTCCCCAAATTCTTCCCGCGTTTGTGGTGCGTTTTTTTTTTTTACGAGGTATGCAACTCAAACCCCACAAAAACCGCAAAGCATATGCGTTTTTCCCTTTTCTATTAGTTTCAATGGGAGGTGTGTTTTTCGCGCAGTTTAGTACCGCACCAAAAATGCAGCAAGCAGGATTTTTTAAAAATGTAGAAGATCTGCAAGGGATCAGTGCAATGAGCTTCATAGGAATACATAGTCACATATTTCTTCTGCTTTTTTTTTTTTTAAACACAAAAGCAGAAGAAAAACAGATCAGTGTGAATTTCAGGGGCGGATTGACAATCCATGGGGCCCCCGGGCAATAGGGGATCATGGGGCCCCTGTGTCCTTGCCCAAACTCAAAAAAAGGCTATGAAAAAGGTACCGGGGCATCTCATGACCCCGGGCCCTCGGGCAGTGCCCGAGTTTCCAAATGGTCAGTCCGCCCCTGGTGTGAAAGCAACCTAACTTGCATAGGCTTGTTCACACCATGCGCAGAGGTGTGCGTGTTTATTATGTACAGCTCTGCAAGAACACAAAGAAAGCAACTGTTTTCTATGTGTCCTGTTCAAACCATAACACTTGTATCCCATACAGATTTGTCTCTGCTTGGAGATATGCAACATACATTTTCTGCAAGGGCACAAAAACAATTGTTTTCTATGTGTCCCGTTCACTCCATAACACTGATATTACGTGCAGATTTTCTTTTTTTGGGCAGAGATATGTAACAAACTCTCAGCAAGGGCACAAAAAATGTGCCCTGTTCACACCACAATATTGAAGTCATGTCTGTTTTTTCTGCACTGAAAACTGCATACAAGTTGCAGATTCCTGCTCAGAAAAAATCTGCACGATACCACTTTTATGGTGCGAACAAGGCACATAGAAAACAATTTTTTTTGTTTTGTGCCCTTGCAGAGAATTTGTTACATATCTCTGCACAAAAAAATCTGCATGGGATATTAGTGTTATGGCATGAACAGGACACATAGAAAACTATGGTTTTTGATGACCTTGCAAAGAATTTATGTTGCATATCTCTGCGCAATGAAATCCGCACGATAGCAGTGTTAATGTGTAAACAGGACACATAGAAAACTTTTTTTTTGTACCCTTGCAGAGAATTTACTCTCAGTTCACACTACTGCAGGCTTTGTGGCCCATGTTTGCTCGGGCATGACCATCCATTCGTTTTAATGAGCTGCTATGCCTGCGTATCCCGCAGAAAAAGGTGCCTGCACCTTACTAAAAACGCAGCAGCAGGAAAACCGTATGTTGTTTTTGATCATGTGTTTTCCCTGTGGTTCCTGCACCCCTAAGCATGCTGAGATGCGTGGGGGCACCATTCAGAATCCTAAAAGACCAGTGTGATTTGGCTGCGGAAACCGATGTGATTCCTGCACTGCAACTAGCCTACAGACTGTGGGCAACTGTGAACTGAGATTTATGTCACATCTCCATGCAAAAAAAATTCCACATGCGATACCAGTGTTAAGGTGTGAACAGGACACATAGGAAACATTTTTTTTTTTTGTACCCTTGAAGAGAATTTACTCTCAGTTCACACTACTGAAGGCTTTGTGGCCCGTGTTTGCTCAGGCATGACCGTCCATTCGTTTTAATGAGCTGCTGTGACTGCGTACATCCCGCAGAAAAAAAGGTGCCTGCGCACATCCCGCAGGAAAAGCTGCCTGCGCACATCCCGCAGGAAAAGCTGCCTGCGCACATCCCGCAGGAAAAGCTGCCTGCGCACATCCCGCAGGAAAAGGTGCCTGCGCACATCCCGCAGGAAAAGGTGCCTGCGCACATCCCGCAGGAAAAGGTGCCTGCGCACATCCCGCAGGAAAAGGTGCCTGCGCACATCCCGCAGGAAAAGGTGCCTGCGTACATCCCGCAGGAAAAGCTGCCTGCGTACATCCCGCAGGAAAAGGTGCCTGCGTACATCCCGCAGGAAAAGGTGCCTGCGTACATCCCGCAGGAAAAGGTGCCTGCACCTCTGTAAAAACGAAGCCGCAGCAAAACCGCATGTTCTTTTTGATCATGCGTTTTCCTTGTGGTTCCTGCACCCTCAAGCGTTCTTAGATGCGTGGTGTGGCATTCAGAATCCTGAAAGACCAGTGCGACTTGGCTGGGGGAACATATGTGATTCCTGCAGCGCAGCTAGCCCACAGACCGCGGGTAAGTGTGAACCGAGACTTATGTCACATCTCTGTGCAAAAAAAATTCCACATGCGATCCCAGTGTTCTGGTGTGAACAGTACACATAGAAAACAATGGTTTTCTTTGTGCCCTTGCAGAAAAACTCTTGCCTCGGCACCGTGGCGTGAACGAGGCCATAGACTTCTATGCATTTTTTGATGAGTGCACCAAAGCATCATGCAGGGCTCTTGTCGCTCTTTACAATAACGCACCAAAAGCGTAGGACCCAATAGAAGCCTATGGAAAAGTGCGGGCACACTGCGCTGCGGGAGAGTGAAGGCGCCTGAACAATACACGATACACACGGGAGACGAGGTTGGGGGCACACACAGGGGTCTCTGGACACGGCACATCAGATTTATTCTCGGCCTTTTCACTTACTTGGTCAGCATCGCGTTCATTCACAGTTGGTAGTGGGGTCCGAGTGGACATTTTATATCCTCTGTATACACAGCATTGGACACGATGAAATGATCAGACTGGGATCTCCTCAGTACACACAGGAAGCCCTGACAGTCACTGCTGTGAGGTGAATGGGGTGTGAGGACAGGCAGGACTAGTGTGCAGTGCCCATACTGGCTGGGTGAATTCCTATAGACTGACAGGACGACTCCCAGACTGGCCTCAGGGGTGACACCTGGACTCCTCACATAGACTGGGATGACACCACCAACCCCCCCAGGGTGTATGTAGGCCCCAGGGAAGGAGTGTGCAGTCTCCGCCCCCTCACTAGGCCCAGGAACCTATCACCTCTCCTGCAGGACTCTGCTACCAGGAGAGGGAACACCGAGCCCCGCCCACACTGGGAACTCCGAGGAGGAGGAGGGAGGGGGGCACACCTGTCCTCTATAAGGGAAGGGGGGGGCTCCTCCTCTCACTAGTCCCCGCACACCGCCGGTCACACTCAGGTGAGCTCACACCCCCTCCCTAGGCTGAGCTTCCCGTCACCACACACCGGGACAACCCCCCTCTTTTTTTTTTTCTTTCCCTCTCTTGGGTCTCTCTTGTTTTTAATAATTAACAGCAACAGCGCTGGGCCGCCCACAGCGGCGGCCGGACCCGTACAGAGGTGTCAGCTTCTGTGGGAGGAGGGAGTGAGGGGTAAACAGGTAAATTCTCCCGCCCAGGTCTCGCGCGCAGCTCCACCTCCCCCTTCCCCCAGCGCGCGCCTTTGATCTCTCGCTGCCTTATCCAGGTGTGTGCTCACGCGCTGAGTGTCCTCGCGGCTCCGTACTGTATACGGGAAGGGGGGAAGTGCGCGCGCACGCACAACTTCAAGTCAGCTGATTGAGCGGCGGCCGAGGCGTCGAGCTGCGCGCGCATACCCGGACTTTACCTTGGTGGGAGCAGTGCGCCTGCGAGGTAATTCTGTCACCTGGAAGATGGCTTGTGTATGTGGTTGTCTGCCGGCAGGGCTTTGTTTTATCATAGTTGTGTTACCTGTTGATCCTGCCAGTAAGTTTGTTTTTTTTTTTTTACAACTTCCCTTAGCCTTTTTGTGGGCAGGGTGATGTTTACAATTGTAGCACACATGATAAAATCAGTGGTTTTTGGTAGGCCCCTTTCACACGGGCGGTTAGATTTCAGCTGCAATTAGAGGCACTTATTTACTGCAGATAAATACAGACAATGCGTCCCTATGGCTCCATTCACACACTGCGTTTAGCAATGTTTTCATAACACGGCGTTATGCGTTTAGGAACAATAAAGTTGACTGCGTCCAGGATCAATGTACCGCATCTATCTACATAAGCACAGTTCATCTCAGTACAAAGAAAAAAGTAAACAGTTGCTATAGAAAAGGCAAGAATTTACTACCGCAGCTAAATCCCAACCATGGCACCACCTGCATGGAGTTTGCATGTTCTCCCTGTACCTGTGTGGGTTTCCTCTGGGTACTCCAGTTTCCTCCCACACACCAAACCTTAATGACCTGGAGAGGATCTGCCAAGAGGATTGGGCCAAAATCCCTTCTGAGATGTGTGCAAACACAGTGGCTAAATGGTTAGCACTTCCGCCTAGCAGTACTAGGGTCGTTGGTTCAAATCTCAGCCACAGCACCACCTGCCTGGAGTTTGCATGTTCTCCCTGTGCCTGCGTGGATTTCCTCCGGTTTCCTCCCACACTCCAAAGACATGCTGGTAGGTTAATTGCCTCCTGTCTAAATTGGCCCTAGTATGTATATGTATGAATGTAAGTTAGGGACCTTAGATTGTACGCCCCTTGAGGGTTAGGGACTGATGTGAATGTACAATATATATGTAAAGTGCTGTGTAAACTGACAGAACTATATAAGTACCTGAAATAAACATGTAAACGTACGTAATCTCACATAAACGCAACGTACAAACGCGAGTGATCTCTGTGCCGGGGGTGTTGGAATTTCAAAATAAAAAAAAAGTGCATTTACAAGCGGCAGAATAACCGACTGTGTGAAAGAGGCCTTAGAAAATTATATAGAACCCCCAAATATTAAAGCGGTAGTAAGCCGCGACCTGTTAAAAAAAAAAAAAAAAAAAAGCAAGACAAAGGCATAATGTGCTAGAATGCATCCTGGTATGTTATGTGAAACTTGCCTAAAAACGAAGTCCTCCAGTGGCGTGTTGTCACCGCTGGCAGGGCTTCCATCTTCAACCAGTCCTTCTTCCGGGTTCACAGGCTGTGGCGGCTGAGCTGCGATGATGTCACTCCTGAGCATGCGTGAGGGAGTCACTTTTTACGGCACAGCTCTGACGGAATGGCACGGGCATACTGTTCCTTCAGAACGCATGTTTCAGTGCTCCTTTACAAGTAAATATCCTAAATGGCGCACGTTTAGGAGAGCTTTACAGTACCTACAGGTAAGCCTTAATTATAGACTTATGCAGGCCATACATGGTTCAAATTCCGAACGATTTTTAATCATTCGCTCGGTAATCCGATGGTACTATCAGTGATTTCGAAAATCAGCCAACCAACTCATAAAGTTCACCCCCTATAACAGGCAAAATTTCTGTTCCTTCCAGGTCATGGCTCATGTGCATATTCACCGAAAAGAGGAGGAACCACGAAAATCGGGCAGTTCCATTGACCCACTAACAGTGAAAATCGGCCGATTTTATTCTTGGGTCCAATTTTCGGGTGAAAAATTGGTCAAATTTCGACCCATATATGGCCGGCCTTAGCTGTAGGTACAATTTAAAAAAAAAAAAAAAAATTACTTTATTACCTCTTTAAATATGTTAAAATGGTGGTAGCTGTGATTTATTTTGCTGTATGATAGTTACACAAGTGTTACCCAACACATATAATATTTTTACATTTTTTTTTTTTTTTTTTAGGAACAAAATACAGTAGAATAAATTTTAGTGTACACAATATAATACCCAATGGCTTGCTGCCGTGAAATGGCATAAAAGTACAGTGACTAAATGTTTTTCATAGGTGATGGTTTAACTACCTCTTGCCAGGCATATAGACAAATGATGGCGGCGCAGGAGCATTGGTATTCCTTATGAAGTCCTCCCAGTTGCGCGTCCTAGGCTGTACGCTACAGTACGATCTGTCACCCGCCGTGTCTGCTGAACACAGTGGAAGATTGATTGTTGTACCGGGCCGGCCTCGGTACCAATGCTTGATTTATAAGGGGGAAATTGCCTGGGCTCCCCTTCCAGAGAAGGCTCCAGACTTCCTTTATTTAAAAAAAAAAAAAAAAGAAAAAAACTTATTTTGTCTTGAAGTGCGTTCATTGAGGAAAGTGTGGGCGAAGAGAAACAATAAAGTGCTAGTCAGTACCATTGTGCAAAGGTGTATTTGCTTTGGAAGAATAAATCACCTCTGACATTGAGTGCTGCATTCTGCAAAACTATTACGTTTTTCTTTTACTTCTTTGACTGAAAGGTCAAAGTGGAAGCAACTGTGAACGTCCGTGGAAGGCCATATAAAATGACAGAACAGGGTCAGCGCATGCCAAAGAGCACAGTGCGCAGAAGTTGCCAACTGTCTGCAGAGTCAATAGCTAAAGGCCTCCAAACTTTGTGTGGCCTTCAGATTAGCACAACAACAGTGCACAGAAAGCTTCATGGAATGGGTTTCTATTACTGAGCAGCAGTGCCCAAGCCTTACATCACCGAGTGCAATGAAAAGCGTTGGATGCAGTGGTGTAAAGCACGCCGCCACTGGACTCTAGAGCAGTGAAGACGTCTTCTCTGGAGTGATGAATTGCGCTTCTCTGGCAATTCAATGGATGTGTCTGGATTTGGCGGTTGCCAGGAGAACGGTACTTGACAGACTGAATTGTGAAGGGGGTTTTGGTGTGGGGTTGTGTATCGGGCTGGGTTTGGCCACTTTGTTTCAGTGAAGGGAACTCTTAAGGTGTCAGCATACCAAGACATTTTGGACAATTTCATGCTCCCAACTTTGTGGGAAGAGTTTGGGGATGGCCCCTTCCTGTTCCAACATGACTGCGCACCAGTGCATAAAGCAAGGTCCATAAAGACATGGATGAGTGAGCTTGGGGTGGGGGAACTTGACTGGCCTGCACAGAGTCCTGACCTCAACCCAATAGAACACCTTTGGGATGAATTAGAGTGTAGATTCTGAGCCAGTCCTCATCCGACATCAGAACCTGATCTCACAAATGAGCTTCTGGAAGAATAGTCAAACATTCCCATAGACACACTCCTAAACCTTGTAGACAGCCTTCCCAGAAGAGTTGAAGCTGTTATAACTGCAAAGGGTGGGCCAACTCAATACTGAACCCTACAGACTAAGACCGGGATGCCATTAAAGTTTGTGCGTGTAAAGGCAGGCGTCCCAATACTTTTGGAAATATATTGTATTTGAGCATGATGGACACTAGTTGTTTGGGAGAGCGTTTGTTCAGCAAACTTGCACCAATAAAGAATTATTTGAGAGCTATGATGACCCATGAAAGACTCTGTTCCTACCGGCTGTTTAGATCACTTTCCTTAAGATACAGTTTGAGTTATGCAGTTTTATTTCCTTTCATAAACAGTGGAAGGAAAGAAAATCGCTTGACCGACTGTTGATGGGGGAATGACTCCCTCAGTGCTGTTGTGTTCTGCCAGTGGATGGGGGCATGGGGAGCCTTCCCAGCAGACAGAGCACAATGATTACTGCTAGCGGCTTTAGCTGCTGGCAGTAATGGCATATAAAATATCCAACAGGCTGGTTGTATGCAAATCAATCGATGGACCTTATTGCCCATAGATGACCTGCTGTACCAGCCAGCTTAAAGCGGAGCTCCAGTCTCCCCCAGAAAATTAAGTGAGCAGCTACGAATACTGTAGCTGCTGACTTTTAATATAAGGATACTTGCCTGTCCAGGGATCCAGTAATGTCCTCACATCAGTGATTCGTCAATTGGCTTCGGGTGCAGGCGCCAGCATCTTGGGTAAGGTAAACCAGCAGTGAAGCCTCATAGCCGGTTTCATACTGCACATGCACGAGCCATGCTGGGCTATGTGTGTCCCAGAAGGCTACAGGGGGAAGGAGGGAACTAACTTCTTCCCAGATTACCACAGCGATCTGACCCGAAAGTGGGAGTGGGTACCTTTTGAAAACCAGGCATGCAAACAAGTGAAACTACCCTTTTTGGGTGAACATGTTCACAGTGATAACATGGCACAGACAGGGCCGATCACATCATGTGACTGCTGTGGCCAATTACAGCTATCACAATAATATACAATGCTAATGAATGGTTACTATTCATAAAAATGATTGCTTATAACAGTGATCATCACTGGTATAAGCAATCATAGTTTTTTTAAAAAAAAAAGAGAATTCTGATCACGACCCCAAAGTAGTACAGTGTCAATGTGGTAACACTGCTCTGGTCAAAGTATGTAAAAACAAATTGTAAAAAAAATTTTAAATTTGAAAAACATTTTTTTTTTTTTTTCTGTTTTACATACGGTCACCAGTCAGTATCACCGCCACCCCAGTCATACAATGACGCTGTATTGCTCTGGTGACAGTATATAAAACAAAAATGTTCAAACAACGAATTCTACTTTCCAAAAAAGGGTAATTTTTTTTGGGGGGGGGGGTTGCATTTGTAATGTCCTGGCATTTTAGGGTCTGAAGAAATGAGAGAGGTCATCAGTACATCAGGATAGATCAATTTTCAAATAAATATATATCCCATAGTTTGTAGACTCTATCTACACTGATTTGGGTTATTTTTACCAAAAAGTTTATGAAGAAAAATTATTTATTTGCAAACATGTATAACAGAAAATAAAGAAAAATGTTTGTTTTTTCAAAATGTTTGGTATTTTTTCTTTCTATACCAAAAAAAAACATTAAATACTCCCAAAAGAAAGCTTTATATGTCTCAGAAAAATTATTAAAAAATTCATATGGGTACAATGTTGCATGGCTGAGTAATTGTCATTCAAAGTATGACCATGCTGAAAGCTGAAAATTGACCTGGACAGAGAGGATGAAAAAGCCCGGGATTTAAGTGGTTAAAAGCCTTTTTAGGTTATCAGT